>NW_021832555.1:25000-32500 GCF_006345805.1 Octopus sinensis | reverse complement strand
CAATGCCGAACAGATCACCGAAGCCATCATGTCTGCAGCCATATTGTAGTCAGTTGTTACATCTTGTTCAGGTCTGTTGTGAATAGCTAGATTTCCCAGGATGCATCCAACACCTCTCCTTACATCACTTTCTCATTTTCCTCCTCCCCCTCCTCCTTTTCTTCATTACCTTTATCTGTATTCATATTATTGTTGTTGTTTATTTTAATGTCTTCTCCATTTTGATACATTTTCTTCCTTTTTGTTGGCTTTCTTTTTTTTTATCTTCTTTTGTCGTTTAGTTTTTTTTTGTCAGTTACACTCATTCTTTTTACCTTTTTTTCTTTCCTTTGCGTTATTTTCTAATTTTTTTCCTTTCATCACTTCATCCATTATTTCATTATTTCCTCTTTTTCTTTTGACCTTTCTTTAATGTTACTCTTTTTAATTCCTTCTTCTTCTTCTTCTTCTTCTTCTCATTCTTCTTCTTCTTCTTCTCATTCTTCTTCTTCTTCTTCTCATTCTTCTTCTTCTTCTCCTACTTCTTCTTCTCCTACTTCTTCTTCTCCTCCTCCTCCTTCTTCTCCTTCTTCTTCTTCTCCTTCTTCTTCTTCTCCTTCTTCTTCTTCTCCTGCTTCTTCTTCTTCTTCTCCTCCTCCTCCTCCTCCTCCTCCTCCTCTAACAGTATGACACTCTAGTAAATCCTTCCTTGCTCTTTTGTTTTCCCAGACCCTCTTTCGTTCTCATAATTCTTTCTTCTTCACTTCACTTATATTTATATAATATTCTGTCTATTTCTTCAGTTATATAGTCATTATAAGTTAAGCTCCGAGGAGCAGTGCCCGAAACGTTTCCGCACCGTCCCAGACTGTCGAGAGTGAGGTGGTTCATGTTCAATTTGAACATTAATAATTCCTGTAGCAAAGAAACAAAAGCTTAAGTAAAAGAAAAGAAAGAAGAAAACATGGTGGTGGTGGTGGTGGTGGTGGATAACCGGGAGCCTGGTCCGTGTCAGGAGCCTGTGGTGGTGTTAGCCTGGCATTCATGGCTTTTCTGTGATTTTAGCTAATGTAACGCTTACTATTGTTATTCAGAAGAACTATTGATCAATGGCATTCTAGCCACGACCAATCCATTTATTAGATAATATATAAGAACTCTCTATTTCCCTGTCTTTCCTTCACTATTTTTCTCTCTCCCTCTCTTTCTCCTTCTTTCATAATGCTAATTTTGGCACAAGCCAGAAATCTTAAGGAGAGGGGATATCGATTACATTGTTCCTAGCGCATAACTGGTACTCAATTTACTGACCTCGGAAGGACGGACGGTAAAGTCGACCTCGGCAGCATTTGAACTCAGAACGTAAACATCTGGAGGAAATACCGTTAAACATTTTGCTCGGCGCTATTTTGCCGTCTTCTCTCATTTAACAAATAACAGGGAGTTTCTTCATGTTTGTTTAGAATTGTAAGAAACATCGGCCAACTCTTCCTCAAATGTTGGTTATCATAATTTGGATGCTTTCAGAAGTGGAAACATCCTAAATTGGTCTTGTGGAACCTGCCTCATGTTTATGTAAGATGAGGCAAACGTCATCACACTTACATCAACAACTTGGTCGCAGGCACAGATCTGGACTCGACGCAGTGATGTTGGACCGAGAGGTGTGGCCGGGGAACTTTGTTGCTGCGGCCCGGGTTGTAACCTAACCATAATGATAATAGATTATCCTATATCAACGAGCAAACATACGAACGAAGAATATAGTATATTGACACAGTCCAAGGTATTGAGCAGAATATTTGCTGTAGCCCATCTTTTATACCAAGACAAAACAATGTACACGATACCAATTCCAGTCAGCTAAGATCAGAAACCCTGAGAGCCACTGCATAGTACTGCATCAGGGAATTTATTATTATTATTATTATTGAGTGAGAGAGCAGTGCATGCCATCAAAGTGACACTGGGGTACAAATATACGAAGCCCAGTATACCCATCGACTACCCACCTGATAAAGGTACACCAGGCACATTATTATTATTATTATTATTATTAGTAGTAGTAGTAGTAGTAGTAGTAGTGGTTAGTAGCAGTAGTAGCAGCAGTAGTAGTAGTAGTAGTAGTAGTAGTAGTAGTAGTAGTATCTAAGATGCGCCTTTCTTCCTTTTCAAATCAGTAGGCTGTGTTTACAAAATTTGTGCAACTATTTCTAGCAAGTCAATCGCCCACAGAAGCTTTTGAAAAGCAAAAAAAAAAAAAAAAAATGTCAGGCTTGGCTGAAAACATCACTAAATTGACAGATTTTATTCAGATCCGTCTATCTGCTGCCACTGAATTCTTTACTCTGATTGTCCCCAGAGTGCTTACACCACACCTGACAAATCATACCACCCCGGCCAGACCCAGCGGTCAACTAGTAAAAATATTTTCAAAACAAAAAGAGACAGAAACAAAAAGAGACAAAGAGACAGAAAGTCGTCTTCTTACATTCCATACTGTAGCAATGGCGGCAAAGCTTGCTCTTTTTCTTTCTTTCTATTTTCCACCTCTCTCTCCCTTTTTGTTTTTCACTCTCTCTTTCGTTTCCTTTCTAAATTAAAATCCTTGACATTTGACCTTATTTAGGAAATATTGGCGACAAGTCTTGTCGACATTCACAATTAATAGTTCACACCTATTCAAAATATAGCATTCCAAATTACTTTATCTAGAATGGATTTTCGCTATATTTTCACTTTTGTGCCGTCTTAGTTTGTGTGTGTGTGTGTGTGTGTGTGCGTGTACGTGGTAATTACATTCAAATATAAAAAGCAAATTTAAGATGTGATGATAAACATGGTGATCGCACCCACAAGAAATAGTTGACGGCTCTCCGTCGGTTTCGAAGTTGAGAATTCCAGTCGTTCAGTCAACCAAAAAGTACCTGATCCTTGTAAATATTCAATGTTAGCGTGCAATACTGGGCATTCAAAATATATTTGTTCTTTTAAATAATATTAATTCTCGGACAGAAGTAAAGTTTCAAAGGATGTGGCATGGCTGGTTATGTTTTCCATAGTTTTTTTTTTTTTAACGTCTGCCCAATTCTTTTCACAAGATTTGGTTCAGCCCGAAACAATCTGGAAGATAATTGCTTATGATGCTCTCTCGGGACCTCAAGATGGCAAAATGAATTTCTTACCTGTGTTTTACTTAAGATGCTTCCATATAAACACTGACATTTCACCTTCCGTATAATCTTAACAATTGAGGTTGTATAGTAAGCAGTTTGCTTCCCATTCACATGGTTCCAGTATCAATCCCACTGCGTGGCGCCTTGGGCGAGTGTTCTCTATTATAGCCTGGCGCTAAGCAAAGCATTATGAGTGGATTTGGTAAACAGAAACTATAAGGAGCTTTTAAGGCTTTGAGCTGGCAGAATCGTTAGCACGGCGAGCGAAATGCGTAGCCGTATTTCGTCTGCCGATACGTTCTGAGTTCAAATACCGCCGAGGTCGACTTGGCCTTTTATCCTTTCGGGGTCGATAAATTAAGTACCAGTTACGTACTTGGGTCGATATGATCGACTTAATCCGTTTGTCTGTCCTTGTTTGTCCTCTCTGTGTTTAGCCCCTTGTGGGCAATAAAGAAATATAAAAAAAACTGTAAGGAACTCGTCATGTGTGTGTGTATGCTTTTCTGTCTGTTTGTCCCCTACCATCTCTTGACAGCCGGTATTGGTGTGTTTATGTTTTTGTGACTTAGTAGTTCGGCAAAAAGACCGATAGAATAAGTACTGGGTTCTAAAAATATATTTTAAAAAATACTGTGGTCAGTTCATCCCACTAAAGATTTCAAGGCGGTGCTCCAGCATGGCCAGTTTGATGACTTAAACAAGTAAAACAGACAAAAGAGATATATATCTTTGTGCTAGTTTTGTATTTTTTATTTTGTTTTGTGTTTTTCTCAAAAACAAGAGATTTATTTAGGAGGTTGACATTTATTTAATTCGCATTACATTATTTCTTTTTAAATGTCTGTTATTTTGACTCCTTTTATTGAACTGTTATTTATTTAATTTCCTTTTATTTTATTTTCAGGAGAAAAACCTTTCAAGTGTGAATTCGATGGTTGTGATCGCAGATTTGCCAATAGTTCCGATCGGAAGAAACATTCACATGTTCATACAAGTGACAAACCTTACAACTGTAAAGTTCGCGGTTGTGACAAAAGTTATACACACCCCAGTTCTTTGCGGAAACACATGAAAGTTCACGGCAAATGTTCGCCGCCCCACGGCGGTTCATACGAGGAGTCGATAAGTAACAGTCCGAGCAGTGATTCGAACTCAGCGTCACCGGCTGTTCAGAACCATACCCCGACACAACAACAACCACAACCACCACCACAACAACAACAACATCACCAACACCAACACCAACAACAACAACAACAACAACAACATCATCATCAACAACAACAACAAGCCGTAGTAATACCACAGAGCAGTCCTCCCTCCTTACCACTGGCTCCCAATCCAACGCTACCCCCCAATCATCATACAAACTTGAGCGAGTGGTATGTATGTCAGACAAGTGCTGGGATGCCAACACCACCTAGCAATGAACATTCCCCGGTGAGCAAGCTTGGACATATCCCAATTCACCCTACTTCTGTGCTCGTCAGCTATACATAGTACTTCTCCGTTTGTCTCCTTCTTTCTGTTTTATATATATATATATATATATGCATATTTACATATACATATATATGTATATACGCATGTATATACATATATATATATATATATATATTCATTCAAATACACACACACATATATATTTATATAGATATATATTTATGATGCAAATATACATATGTGTATGTATGTGCGTGTATATATATATATATATATATGTATATATATATGTAAATATATATATACATATATATCTATATTTACATATATATCTATATGTACATATATATATATATGTATGTATATATATATATATATATATATATATATGTATATATACAATATATATATATATATATATGTTTATTTTATTTTTCTGTTCTTCATTACCTGATATTCTTGTTGGTGCTGCTGTTGTGTTTGTGTAATTTGTCATCGTTAAAAATCTAAAAGAGTTGATATTGATGTAATTATATATTTTATATTTTTAATTAGGATTTTTTTTTTTTTTAATTGCTGTTCCTAAATAATTCATTCACGTTAATTTCAAAGATGCTGCTGATAATGGTATTTGCTCTATATTCCAACACAACCACTCTCTCACATCTGTGTAATGATCTCTCTTTATCTTGCTATATTCTATTTCGAGATAATAATTATAATACTCTGATTGAAAATTACAGTGGCAAAGAGATTTATCTAAATTTAGATGTCAATAATGTTGCGCCTTCATATACACATACATATATACATACATACCTACATATATACTTATGCATACGTGAATGTATATATGTATATATATATATATATATATATGTATGTATATATGTATGTATATATGTATATATGTATGTATATATGTATGTATATATATGTATATGTATATATGTATATATATGTATATGTGTATATATATCTATATATATATATGTGTATATATATCTATATATATATATGATATATATATATGTGTGTATATATATCTATATATATATATATATATGTATATATATATATGTATATATATGTATATATGTACATGCATACATATATATAATCATGTGTATATACATATAAGTGTGCAATAGTGACATCCGAATTTCTACATGACTCTGAAAAATGTTTTTTCTTTATTTTTTTTGTGAAATTTTGCAGTGACACTTTTTTGAAGGTGTGCATTATAATCTCGTTGATAAAACTTTGTTACCAAGTTCATAATTTACACCAGGGATTTTCAGTCGGGGTCCATATAATATTATTTGGGTATGGGGCACACAACAAAATAGTAAATTATCTACAATATCATTTTAAGGGCCCCTGAAAAAAAATTTTGCTTTAGATGTACGTATCTATAATTATGTATTGCAAGAAACGGCTAGATTTCTTTCTCAAATATTTTACTTAGTTCAACCGACACAAGTTAATATGTAAAAAACAAAATAGGAATGTTGAAAGAAGTTTGTATAAAACTAGCTTTTAAGCATCGAATGGCTATGGGGGTCCACCAGAATAATATAATAATCAAAGGGGTCCGTAGATAAAAAAAAAAAAAGGGTTGGGAACTTCTGATCAACAATCTCGAAAACATGTTCCTGCAAAATGTTAACAAATATAAGGAAATCGTAGCGAGGAAGAGGAAAATGATCTGAAGGTACATGAAAAAAAAATCTTTTATTGCAACATGGTTGGACTAAATGCTTTCCAGATTTTAATACTCTGCTGGAAATGTCTAACCCATTGCCTTTCCAGTGCATCACATGTAATACACACGCTATATTACATATCCCAGTTTTCTTTCAACCAGCAGGGTATCTTGGGACTTACGAAAGAAAGGCTTCGTATTACTCACAAGATATGAAACCGAGGTTAACTGAAAGAAGAGGTATGATGCACATTCACAATCTTTTTAATCAGCAGAATAACTTGGTCTTCATGAAAGGAATGTATACAAAAAAGGGGCTCACTTAAAGACTGAAAATAAACATGGGTGCTGAGAACGAACTTCTGAAAATGCATTGGACAAGGCAAAAATGAATAATCACTACTCCGAGTAGTCGTAAGTCATATAAAATTAGTCAAATGGATCACCTAAGCACGTTCTTGGAAAGCAACAAGATTGGAGTGGAGTCTGCTGAAAGGAAATTATCCTATCTAATTAATTACATCAAGTTTAAGAAAATTGATTTCTTTTGTTAAGTCAAAAAAGAAAAAAAAGAAAGAAAGAAAAGGCAAGAAGTCCTTGTTTATGCGCAGGCGCAAGATGATACAAATATATTAATGAATTGTTATTTGATGTATATTGCTAGCGGCCAACTAACAAGTTTGCCATACAAACACAAAAATATTAATTATTCCAAGTATTTTCGTCCCATTTATACATACGCATACGCACACGCACACCCACACACATGGAATACATACACATCTCGAAGCCATTATTATAAATTATATCAAATTTAGATGTCGGTCACTTTAGTACAAGGAACAATATACCTCTCTTTCTATATGTACGCGTGTGTCTATATACATATATGTGTGCGTGTGTGTGTGTGTACTCTTTTTATTATTTTCTTCGATTCAATTATTGGTCTGCAGCCACGCAGGAGAACAACTTTGAAGAATTTAGTCAAACAAATCGACCTCTACTTATTTTCATAAAATCCGGTACTTATTATTCTATTGGGATCCTTTGCCGAACCGCTACGTGAAGGGTTGTAATCCAGCACTGGTTGTCAAGCGCTGGGAGAGGAAAGGCAAACACAAGCACACGCGGGCGGACGTACACACACACAAAAACACACACAAACACACACACACACACACACACACACACACA
>NW_021832555.1:17500-20000 GCF_006345805.1 Octopus sinensis | reverse complement strand
TTGTGTTCTTTTCACAAGTGATCATCTTACCAGATATAGAAAAGGACAAATTCGTTTCACAAGGAACGTTAAGAGCCGGAATAAATATCACAAACCAGTTTATTCCGTACCCAAATAAATAAATCTTCTGCCCTGAGTTAATACTTTCGGTGAAGTGTACATTTTAAACTTCGACCGTAAAAAATCGGAAAAATATTCTGCAATTTCTTTTTTTTTTTTTTTTTTATCCTACTCTCTAACAGTTCCGCTAGATCGTTGCTATAATATTTTTCTAATATCCCCCAAGCAGCAAAAATAGGATGGTCACAGCTGGGATGTCTTTAATCTTAGGCTTGTTCAGCTCAAATGATAAACAACAACAGTGATAGTCATTCATTGACATATTTATGGTGTGAACAGATTTCAAGAATTTCTAATCCTTTCATCTAGGTGCAGTTATGGCTGTGTGATTAAGTAGCTTGCTTTTCAACCCCAAGTTTTCGGGTTCAGTCCCATTACGCGGCACTTTAGGTAAGTATCTTCTACTATAGCTCTGGACTGACCTTGTGAGTAAATTTAGTACATGGAAACTGTGGAAGTCTATTGTATATATATGTGTGCGTTCGTGGTCCCACCATCGCCTCTTGGTTTCTTTACGTCCCCGTAAACAGTGAGAAGAGACTGATAGAATATAGTGATAGACTTAAAAGTTCCAAATTTTGAACAGAAACAAAACAACAAACGGAAAATTCACACATAAGACGGGACGTTGCTAATTCTTCGTCGGTTATCGTCCAAAAGATCTTTAAGTTTTCACATCCTCTCTCACTTGAATTTCAATGCGGGCCTCGGATGAACAAATGCCTGAATATTCATTATGTGATCACTCGGCTTGTGAGCACAGCAGAATCTAAAAATGGTGGAATAGTCGTTAATAGAACGCCTTTATCTAAACAGCACCGATTGTGTTGTGGACTCGGTACACTGGTAAATTAACTCGTCTCTAAATTGCTCGACACCGATTTGTAATTAATTTGGGTATTTTAAAAATATGCAGCTTTGCAGACATAAACATCTGACGGTCCTCAGCCAGGATTTAGCAACGACGGTGACTGCGTTTCCAATGATGAGAGTGGCAAGGAATTATAAGAGCAACTCGAACGAAATAATACCACAAAGCATATTCGTTCGATGCGCCGATTTATCAGCCATTTTCTCAACGGTGTGTTTATCTTTCACCGATATATAAACACCAATACCAAAACTGTTGTCACTTCTCGTGAATGTAAATACTCATTCACCATAGGCATAATAGATACACATACACACACATCCACGGCCGTCTACAAATATAAATAATCGTTTAACGTCAACTTTCTATGTTTGCATGGGTCAGACGGAATTTTAGTGGCAGGGTTTTCTATAGTCAGACTCCCTTCCTGTCGACAACCCACACCTGTTTCCAAGCAAGGTAATTGCCAGGCATAATTTTCAATAAGAACCGGAAGCGAATAACATCGCTTGTACGAAAATGATACTTGTTTACATAATGTCATGAGAAGGGTATATGCACACACACACACACACATCACGCCTTCCACACAGTTTCCATCAACCAAATCCATTCACAAGGCTACTGATCTGGGACTATCATAGACGATACTGCACAATGGGACTGAAACCGAGACCACATGTTTAAGAAGCAAGTTTTTTAACCACACAACCAGTATCCATGATTGTTCGCCATTTCTTTGTATCAAATTCGACTCAGAAACTATTGATGAGTAGAGCGCAGTGGGATTGAACCTGGACTCGTAAGGCTGCACGAACCTCACAGCTATGGTTACCCTTATACAGTAGGCATACATACTGAGGCTGAGAGAACCTTAAAGACCACAGATATGTAAGTCGTTTAGGATGCTGTATAACCAACTGACTGACCGAAGGTTCGTCCACTCTTACAAGCTCAGTCGGTGTCTTTGGCAAAAGAACTCAACTGACAGATGTTCAGTCTTCCCTTGATGTAGGGAAGAACCAGATGGAAAGTTTCACTGCAACGCTTAACAGGTTTGCTGACCTAGCTATAAGTACAACTGCATTACGCCAGTGGCCGAGATAGTCAAAACCCAACAGCGTAGTCTACTTAGATGCTAGAAAGAACCACAGTCTGATGTAGTTCACAGTTTTATACCCAAAGCCAAGATACTTAACTCTTAACAGCCTTACCCACCTAGCTATAAGTACCACATGATGTTGTAATTCAGTTTATTGTATCCATAGTTGAGTTAACAGCCTAGTTCGCCTGTCCTTCAAATAAGTGCGGCATTTCGTCTATTTGCGACCTGAGTTCAAATTCCGCCACGGTCGATTTTGCCTTTCATCCTTTTGAAGTCGATGAAATCGTCACCAGTTACGTACTGGGGTCGATATAATTGGCTGGCCCCCACCAAAGAAAACAAAAATTCAGGCATTGTACCTTTAGCAGAAAGAAATGTTTCTTTTCTGTGAAAGGCATTGAACT
>NW_021832555.1:0-5000 GCF_006345805.1 Octopus sinensis | reverse complement strand
ACGAGGTCAGAGGGCTATGAAAGCTGCATGAATTATTAATGTGCCAAAACTTTTGTCTGTCTGTGTCCAGAAAAAAGTGTCATGTGACAGTATAAATAATTGAGCGTATTGGATCACATGACAGCTTGAATTCGTGCAAAGCCATTTTTTTCATTTTGAATTTATCTGTAGCCATTTTTTTCTTTCATATTCAAGTTCATTATGGATAGGTTTAATTTGTATTTTCTCGGGAAGAACAGTCGTTTTTGGATAAATTCAGTTTTCATATATTTCTGTTCTGCCATAATTTTCAATCATGTTCCAAATGACATAGTTTCGATTTATGAGTGTTTAGTTCCAAAAGTTAAAAGAAATGCACTCGAAATGTCCAAAATAAACAAAAGTTAAACTCAGTAAAACCTAAAAGTTTCTTTACCAGACCCAAATAACTTACGAAAAGCGCAACACCAGTTGTGAAGATGTATAGTCGTCCTAATTATGAGACCTACAGTAAAAAAATAAAAAAAATCGCTGTAGTTGTTTGTCAGAAAATAATTAGTTTCTGCCATGACACGAAACAGCTGTAATGAAACTTACATAAATAATCAACTTGAGAAACAGACTCAATATTTTTAGGCAACAAATACTGATTTCAAATAAGAGACAGATTCCATTAAGTGAACATTTAGAATGACACTAATTTTGAAAATCATGAGAATATGAAGATAGACAATGTACATGAAAAATATTTTTAAAAAGCTGCAAATGAACTTACAACTTCTTTCCGTTTTCTTGAATTTCTACTCGGGTAGAAGTTTATTTGTATATTGTTTTTGCCTGTATGTATGTAAATGTACAGAAACGTATTTATGATTATATATAAAACAAAAATTATCTAGATATTATGTGATACTGCACTCATATATAAGCACATGCACACATTTATATACACATGTGCGAATATGTATATAAATACATACATGCGTGCGCGCGCACACACATATATATTCACTTGTATAAGCATTCACACGTATATATTCTCACTTTCTTTCTCTCTCTCTCTCTATATATATATATATACATATATACATACATACACACACACTCACACACACACACACGCATATGTATATATATATATATATATATATATAATATATATATACACATGCATATATACTTACATGCTCACGCGTTGACACACATATAAATAATCTATTTCTGATGATCCATTTAAATAGTTCGCCAGGGTTTCCCCAAACTCCTGTTGGTTCATCAGACGGAATTAACTAGATCATCCACCATGTTCTTTCAAATGGGTCAGCTGAAATAAATCATTATTCTTTAGCACTATATCCAGTAATTTTCTCCTTACGGACACACACACAGAACACGCTCACACACATGTACCTGCATGCATTACGTACGTATATAAGTGCATGTGTATACAGGCAAATGCGTTCATCTCAAAACACCTCAAACACACACATGCACAAACACAAAAGCACCCTTTGACTACAAAAGCGTATTTGCACATGCACACATACACTCGCACGCGTGCACTCACACACAGATAAACATTGACTAAAGAAACTCATACAAGTTCTTAAGCCGTCTACATAAACGCAGTTACACATATATACAAACACATAGCACACACGCAAATACACTCACACATTTATACTCATACACACACACTCAATCACACATACTCATACGAAATTCCCTCATAACAACATTTCACCGCACTCACACTCAGGCAGACACGCGCAGAGAGAGACACGTACATAATGTACATACGTGCACTGACAGACAGACATGTACACACGGCAATCCTCTGCCGTATACACAGACCCACCCTGACCTTAATACCTTTAAATCTGTGTCAATGTTTCAGAGTCGAGGAGTAGCGGGTGGTCGTCTTAGATTGGAGTTGTCTATCAATAATAGACGGGGTGGGGGGTAGAGTATCGCAGGAGGGGTAAGATTAGAGGGAGGTTGGGAGAGCAAGGGGGGTGGAGAAAAGAAGAGAGAGGAATGAGAAAGAGGAGAGGGTGAGAGTGAGAGGAAGAGGAAGAATGGGAAAGAGGAGAGAGAAAGAAAGAGAGAGGAAAGAGGGCATGGGGGGAATCGGTGAAGAGGGGATGAGAGATGGCAACATGGCCGGAAGATTGGTGATTTCTAAATGTAACATCAATGATCATGATGAGCGTGATGACAACGATGACAACGACACCGACGAGGATAACGACGACGATGATGACGATGATGATGATGATGATGATGATGATGATGATGATGATGTCTAATTGTTTTTAGGAACATTAATTGGTGACTCATTTCATGTCATCAACTACAACACTTTCATTACCATCACCTTCGCCTTCACCATCATCAATATTCACAGCTAACATCTCCACCACCATTACTACCGCTACAACCACCACCACTACCACCACCATCATCATCATCATCATCTTCATCAGCAGCATCAACAACAACAATAACAACAACTACTACTAAATCATCATTATCATCATTATCATCATCAACTACGATATACCAAGATGATACTCAGACCTCTGTCTAATAATATGGTTTAGGTTAGACTCCTCTAAAACAAGAAAAGAAGGGAGAAAAAGAAATTTGCTGGATGGTCATGGAGGGAATGAGTCTAACAAAAGAACCCTTAGCTCAAACATTGCAAGGCTAACAACACGAATACCTGCAGACCAATTGCAATAATCATTGCTTTAGTAATACTACGAGTACTATAACTACTACTTTAACAACAATCTTGTTTAGGGGTAGCGTGGGAAAGGGTGGTGGTGGTGGTAGTCGTGGTGCTGGTACTGGTGGTGGATGTGATGGTTTGGTAGTTGCGGTGCAGAATAAATGACTCAATCATAGACAAATTCTTCAAGAATTCGTTACCAATTTCACTGAAAGCCATAACTCAATAGAAGCTTTTAAGAAATATCCGTTAGATTTAGTATGTATGAGTGTGCGTGTGTATGTATGCATGCGTGGATGTATTTACGTGTAAGTATGTATGTGTGCATGTATGTATGTATGCGTGCATGTATGTATGCATGCGTGCATGTATGTATGCATGCGTGCATGTATGTACGTGTAAGTATGCATGTGTGTATGTATGTATGTATGTATGTGTGTGTGTGTGCTATGATACCCATATACCAATCTGTCTCTTCTTTACAGTATCGTTAACGATGATCCAATGAGGGTCGTTAACAGTACTAGAAATGGTAGCTAAATGTCTTTCATACCACTCTCCTCTGACTTAAAAGAAAACGTTAAACGTGGAACATTGGATATGCTGAAGATAATGACTGGATGGCATACAAGTATATTTAGTCGTTGTATGTATGTATGTATGTATGTATGTAGGTAGGTAGGTATTTTCTTTAAGTTTTATCTAAGTTCTTGAGAGAGTTCGAACCGGTCGTTAAAAAAGCGACAAGACATTTTGAGTGAAGAGAAGTCTGTGGTGTTTGTAAATATGTGATTGAGGTGGTGTGTCGGTTGAACAGTAGCTACATACACCCAAGTGTGTGCATCTATTCACATAAGAATCTCGGACGGAGAATTTTGGGAAAGTCTTACAAATCCTCATTGTGCCACTGATAGAGACCGCATCAGTTTAGTATTATTATTATTATATTATTATTATTATTATTATTATTGAGTGAGAGAGCAGTGCATGTCATCAAAGTGACACTGGGGTAAAACATACGAAGCCCAGTATACCCATTATGACTTCCCGTCTGATAAGGGTACACCAGGCACATGCATCACAACCACATCGTGCACGACATGGTGATCTCATATGATAAACAGCGCATGACCTTGCAGGTGGGGCAAAGTTGATCTCGGCGAGATATGAAGTGAGATTATAAAGAACCTGAAGAAATAATATCTGTTCCAAATTCTGGCATAAGGCAAGCAATTTCGGGAAAGGGATAAGATGATTACATTGACCTTAATGTTCAACTGGTACTTATTTCATCGACCCCGAAGAGATTAAATACAAAGTAGTCCTCGGCGGAATTTGAACTCGAACGAGAAAACGGACGAGATGCCGCTAAGCATTTTGCCCAGCGTGCTAACGATTCTGCCAGCTCGCTGCCTTAACCTGAAGAAATATCGTAAGCTATTTCGTTCAACGAGAAAACGGACGAGATACCGCTAAGCATTTGTACAAATCAACAGCCCTAATAATAATAATAATAATACTGGTAACCTTTTATGACATACGGTTGATTTCATTTTAGGTGAGGATTTATTGACTGTGGTGTTATCATTGACAAATTCAACTTGACTGGGATTTAAACTCATGGGATTAAATGTAAGATTTAAATATGGTACTTTTAGCAGAATGTTGCCGCGGCAGATATTTTCACAGACACAGACAGCAACGATCGTAAATACGCGCATACATAAATATACAAGCTCAGACGCATTATTCAAACCACACAAACACATATATATTCACATATGTGCACAAACATACATTGAACAAACTTTGACGAGCAAACGAACACCCTCTCCATAATCACATGCTTTCGAAGCATACACGGAATACCAAACATTTTCATACTTGGACATGTTTTTCACGCCCAGTTTCTTTCACTCTCTTCCCCAACTGTTTGTATTCCTCATCCTACTCCCACTTAACCCATCCTCTACTTTCACCCAATCGGAACCCTTTCATCTTTCTAATATGATGTCACTGGCAACGATAAAGAAAAGCCCTACCACACCCTAAAGTAAACAACCACGTACCCGCCCTGTTTCGCATGTAAACAACATGCCCCACTTCTCTACATAACCTATCTATCTATCTATCTATCTATCTATCTATCTATATCTATCTATCTATCTATCTATCTGTCTGTCTATCTATCTATCTATCTGTCTATCTATCATCTATCTATCTATCTATCGATCTATCTATCTATTATCTATCTGATAGATAGATAGATAGATAGATACAATACATA
>NW_021832554.1:42500-57579 GCF_006345805.1 Octopus sinensis | reverse complement strand
TTAGTACCCGTTACGCACTGGGGTCGATATAATCGACTTAATCCTTTGTCTGTCCTTGTTCGTCCCCTCTGTGTTTAGCCCCTTGTGGGTAGTAAAGAAATAGGTATTTCGTCTGCGGCTACGTTCTGAGTTCAATTCTGCCAAGGTCGACTTTGCCTTACATCCTTCGGGGTCGATAAATTAAGTACCAGTTACGCACTGGGGTCGATATAATCGACTTAATCCATTTGTCTGTCCTTGTTCGTCCCCTCTGTGTTTAGCCCCTTGTGGTTAGTAAAGAAATAGGTATTTCGTCTGCGGCTACGTTCTGAGTTCAAATTCTGCCAAGGTCGACTTTGCCTTACATCCTTTCGGGGTCGATAAATTAAGTACCAGTTACGCACTGGGGTCGATATAATCGACTTAATCCATTGTCTGTCCTTGTTCGTCCTCTGTGTTTAGCCCCTTGTGGGTAGTAAAGAATAGGTATTTCGTCTGCGGCTACGTTCTGAGTTCAAATTCTGCCAAGGTCGACTTTGCCTTACATCCTTTCGGGGTCGATAAATTAAGTACCAGTTACGCACTGGGGTCGATATAATCGACTTAATCCATTTGTCTGTCCTTGTTCGTCCCCTCTGTGTTTAGCCCCTTGTGGGTAGTAAAGAAATAGGTATTTCGTCTGCAGCTACGTTCTGAGTTCAAATTCTGCCAAGGTCGACTTTGCCTTACATCCTTTCGGGGTCGATAAATTAAGTACCAGTTACGCACTGGGGTCGATATAATCGACTTAATCCATTTGTCTGTCCTTGTTCGTCCCCTCTGTGTTTAGCCCCTTGTGGGTAGTAAAGAAATAGGTATTTCGTCTGCGGCTACGTTCTGAGTTCAAATTCTGCCAAGGTCGACTTTGCCTTACATCCTTTCGGGGTCGATAAATTAAGTACCAGTTACGCACTGGGGTCGATATAATCGACTTAATCCATTTGTCTGTCCTTGTTCGTCCCCTCTGTGTTTAGCCCCTTGTGGGTAGTAAAGAAATAGGTATTTCGTCTGCGGCTACGTTCTGAGTTCAAATTCCGCCGAGGTCGACTTTGCCTTTCATCCTTTCGGGGTCGATAAATTAAGTACCAGTTACGCACTGGGGTCGATATAATCGACTTAATCCATTTGTCTGTCCTTGTTCGTCCCCTCTGTGTTTAGCCCCTTGTGGGTAGTAAAGAAATAGGTATTTCATCTGCGGCTACGTTCTGAGTTCAAATTCCGCCGAGGTCGACTTTGCCTTTCATCTTTTCGGTGTCGATAAATTAAGTACCAGTTACGCACTGGGGTCGATATAATCGACTTAATCCATTTGTCTGTCCTTGTTCGTCCCCTCTGTGTTTAGCCCCTTGTGGGTAGTAAAGAAATAGGTATTTCGTCTGCGGCTACGTTCTGAGTTCAAATTCCGCCAAGGTCGACACCACATCCTTCAAGACTTCCATCACCACCAGTACACCTGATGACCCCTAACCCCTTTTTCTTTTAACAACTCATTCCCTGTTCACTGCTTGTGCATATTCTGTGGACCATTCTAGAAGTTTTTGCTGCTTTTTCTGACGAATTATAATTCACCTGAGCACTCTCTTTACTCTTTTACTTGTTTCAGTCATTTTGACTGTGGCCATGCTGGAGCACCGCCTTTAGTCGAGCTAATCAACCCCAGGACTTATTCTTTGTAAGCCCAGTACTTATTCTATCGGTCTCTTTTGCCAAACTGCTAAGTAACGGGGGACATACACGCACCAGCATCGGTTGTCAAGCAATGCTAGAGGGACAAACACAGACACACAAACATATATATATATATATATATATATATACATATATACGACAGGCTTCTTTCAGTTTCCGTCTACCAAATCCACTCACAAGGCTTTGGTCGGCCCGAGGCTATGGCAGAAGACACTTGCCCAAGATGCCTCGCAGTAGGACTGAACCCGGAACCATGTGATTGGTTAGCAAGCTACTTACCACACAGCCACGTATACAATAAGTTCGTTATTACCATAAAAAATACACACATCAAACATCATCAATAAATTCATTAATACATGTAGTAATTAATTAGTTTGTTAACAAGAGGTAATTGAAGGAACAAAAACATTTTGATGAAACAAATTTTTAATATTTTCCATGAAATATAATAATACTGCAACAAATTTCTCTGATAGTTCATTAATTCTTTCATTGTGGTAATTAGATATCTCCACTCAAAATTTTGTTACCCTTTACTTTGGAAAGCAGTTTTATATCCCAATCTGTTTTTTGTTGTGGAATGTCATGTCTGGAACTCTTTTGAGATATGTCAAATTTAATATGACGCAAGGTGACTCACAGAAAATACTATTTTTTGGCAGATATTTAAACATCATTACTGGAATAACCATGAAAATATATTTCATATTTAAAGGGTTAAATCAACGGAAGTACTTAACTGCTACTTATACAAACTGAGGGAGCCTCTAGGGTGTTTTGGTCTTCTATTGTAATTCCATTTATGTCTAGGATGTTTCATAGGAATATTAACCCTTTCACTGCAGAAATTACATACGTCCACTCAAAAATCTCATTACCCTTAACTGCAGAAAGCAGTTTTATATCCCAATCTGTCATTTGATGAGGAGTGTCATGTTTGGAACTATTCTCTTTTGAGATATGTCAAGTTTATTATGAAACAAGGTGCCTTGCAGAAAATACCAATTCTGTTTTTTGGCAGATATTTAAACATCATATGGAATAACCATGAAATATTAATTTATCAGTGAAAGGGTTAACATGAAATTTTGATGAAAGGTTTTCGTTTAGATCACATTAAATCAAGGAATTTGTGTCATAGAAGCAGGGAAGATTTCCGGTGATTTGATGTCAAAAAGTTTAGGACAAACATGATGGAAAGATCCAGAAGCTAAATCATGAGTAGGCTATTTCTGATGAAATACACTGAGTTTGTTTCTGGCACCCGTGCTAGTGGAGCGCTAAGAGTACCATACAAGTGGGATCATTGCCAGAGCAACAAGCTGGCTTCCGTGCCAGTGGCATGTAAAAAACACCATTCGAGCGTGATCGTTACCTATTTCTTTATTACCCACAAGGGGCTAAACACAGACAGGACAAACAAGGACAGACATAGGTATTAAGTCGATTAGATCGACCCCAGTGCGTAACTGGTACTTAATTTATCGACCCCGAAAGGATGAAAGGCAAAGTCGACCTCGGCGGAATTTGAACTCAGAACGTAACGACAGACGAAATACGGCTACTCATTTCCCCCGGCGTGCTAACGTTTCTGCCAGCTCGCCGCCTGCGTGATCGTTACCTGCGTCGCCTTACTAGCACCTGTGCTGGTGGCATGTGAAAAACATTCAAAGCGAGGTCGTTGCCAGTGCCGGTGGACTGGCTCCTGTGCAGGTGGCACATAAAAAACACCATCTGAGCGTGGCCGTTGCCAGTACTGCCTGACTTGCCCTCGTGCCGGTGGCACGTAAAAGCACCCACTACACTCTCGGAGTGGTTGGCGTTAGGAAGGGCATCCAGCTGTAGAAACTCTGCCAGATCAGATTGGAGCCTGGTGTAGCTCCCCAGTTTGCCAGTACTGCCTGACTTGCCCTCGTGCCGGTGGCACGTAAAAGCACCCACTACACTCTCGGAGTGGTTGGCGTTAGGAAGGGCATCCAGCTGTAGAAACTCTGCCAGATCAGATTGGAGCCTGGTGTAGCTCCCCAGTTTGCCAGCTCTTATCAAGCCATCCAACCCATGCCAGCATAGACAATGAATGTTAAATGATGATTAATTTAAGCTCTGAGATGTACTGGTTTCGGAATCCCACAGCTTCACCAATTTCGCTTTTGTTCCAGGAAAGCTTTTAGCCTACAGCAGACATTTGATATACCAGTGCCGCTTTACTGGCACTTGTGCCTGTGGCACGTGAACAAAACATTCGAGCGAGGTCATTGCCAGTGCCACTGGACTGACTCATGTGCAGGTGGCACGTGAGAAACACCATTTTCGAGCATGGCCATTGCCAGTACCGCCAGACTGGCGTCCGTGTCGGTGACACATAAGAAGCACCAATCAATCACGCCTGTTTGCCCGCCTCCTCTGGCCCCTGTGCTGGTGGCACGTAAAAAGCACCCACTACGCTCACAGAGTAGTTGGCTTTAGGAAGCGCATGAAGCTGTAGAAACTCTGCCAGATCAAGACTGGAGCCTGGTGCAGCTATCTGGTTCACCAGACCTCAGTCAAAATAGTCCCACACATGCGAGCATGAAAAGCGGACGTTAAACGACGATGACGGTGATGATGATGATAGCAATTCTATTTTTTGCTTTGTTTTCGGTAGATATTGAACATCATTACTAGAATGACCATGAAATTTAATTTCAGAATTAAAGGGGTTAACGTGGGATTTTGATGGAAAAGGGTTTTAATTTAGATCTCATTAAAACAGGGAGTTTGTATTATGGAAGCAGGGGAGATTTCAGGTGATTTGGTACAGAAAGGGTTAATAGAAACATGATGGAAAGATCTGGAAGCTAAATCATATGACGAGGATATTTCTGTTGAAATATACTAATTAAATTTGAAAAGAAGAATTTAGTAAAATAATTTTGTCATTATTAATTAATCTGTTGTTTGGAATATAAATCAGCATGAAATTTTGAAGAAAGCTTGGTTTAATAGAAATTTGGTTTAATAGAATTCTGCAGACGTTTGGAACATAAATTAGCACAAAATTTTGATTGAAGGTTTTGATTTAAGTCAGTTTAAAACAAAAAGTTTGTACCATAGGACTAGGGGTGGTCTCAGACGGGTTGGCATCAAAAGGGTTAAAAGAAACACAAAGGAAAGAGCTAAATGATATGACTAGGGTGTTTTTTTTGTTTCAATTAGTTTTAAAAATAATGAAGAATTTAGGAAATTAACTTTGTCATTATTAATCCTTTCATGACCAACCCAGCTGAGACTGCCTCTGGCTCTGAGTACAAATGTCTTGTTTCCATAAGTTCTGAATTAAAATCTTCCACCAAACCTTAGTCACAATTTATGTTCCTAACACTAGCTTAATGATAACTAAGTTATTTTACTAAATTCTTTGTTATATTTAAAGTAACTGAAAGAAACACAGAGCATCTCAATAGAAATATGGTAACAAAAGGGTTAAAGTCACCATATTTTAAACCCTTTCGTTACCAACCTGGCTGAGACTGCCTCTGGTTCTGAGTACAAATATCTTGTTTTCATAAGTTTTGAATTAAAATCTTCCACCAAACCTTTTGTCACAATTTACGTTCCTAATACTAGCTTAATGATAACTAAGTTATTTTACTAAATTCTTTGTTATATTTAAAGTAATTGAAAGAAACACAGAGCATCTCAATAGAAATACAGTAACGAAAGGGTTAATTAACAATACAAATTAACATGAAATTTTGAAGAAAGCTTTTAATTTAGATCACTTTAAGACAAGAATTTGGTTTAATAAAATTTTACAGTTGTTTGAAATATGAATTAGCTTAAAATTTTGATGGAAAGTTTAAATTCAAATCAGCAGTGGTGGTCTCAAATGGGTTGGCATTAAAAGAGTTAAGACAAATATGATGGAACGATCCAGAAACTACATCGTATGACTAGGATATTTCTGATGACAGACACTACATTTTCTTCGATTAATTTTCGGAAAATTTTGGAATAACAATGAAATCTAAATTTTCATAGTGAAAGAGTTAAAAAGATGGGAAGCAATGTGCAGACGTCCAGCTATTCACAGTGGACATCTGACCTTTCACAAAGTCCATTATCGAATGAAAAAGTGAAAACAGAAATATTAAAAAAAAAAAAAAAAAATTTTAAGAATTTCGTCATGCGATGTGGATGTGAAAGTGTTAAATGTAATTATACAAGTGCCAGTTCTTAATTACATGAAAATATAAATGTAAATATAATTACAAGGTTTTAATTTAAAAAAAAAAATTTTGATTTAATTTTTTGAGAATTTTGTAATTTTTTTTTTTTTTTTTTGATTTTTTCATGAGGTTTGCTTCGTGTTTTTTCTTGACCAGAATTCAACCGGTTGACTAAATCAGTCCTGCCATCCACTTTAACAGTAGCACCACTTACTGGTGCTTTCTTTCACCGTTCATGTGTTTCAGTCATCGGACTGTGGCTATGCTGGGGCACCGCCTAGAAAGAGTTTTAGTCTAACAGACTTATTCCCAACACTCATTTATTTGAAGTCTGATACCTGTTCAGTTGTGGTGGTGTGGAGGGGACATAAAATGAAGCAACACCATAGGGCAGGCAGTGGTGGGGGTCAAACACAAACGCAAAGACACACACATGTGGTAAGAAGCCTGCTTCTTAACTACATGGTTCCAGGTTCAGTCCAACTGCGTGGCACGCAAAGCGAACTTCTCAACTTCAGTGGAAGGAGTTCATTATTTCTTTATTGCCCACAAGGGGCTAAACATAGAGGGGACAAACAAGGACTGACAAAGGGATTAAGTCGATTAGATCGACCCCAGTGCGTAACTGGTACTTAATTTATCGACCCCAAAAGGATGAAAGGCAAAGTCGACCTCGGCGGAATTTGAACTCAGAACGTAAAAACTGAGTTCAAATTCCGCCGAGGTCGACTTTGCCTTTCATCCTTTCGGGGTCGATAAATTAAGTACCAGTTACGCACTGGGGTCGATCTAATCAGGAGTTCACCCTGTTGCAAACCTTCAAGCAGGGTCTCCAGTTTGAAGATCCCTTTCTCCCACCCACTCTCTCAGCAGTCTTTAAGACCCTTGTTTCATCCTGTCCTTTTTTTGTATCATCTATCTGTACCGATGTTTCACTGTCGCCTATCACGTTCTTGTTCCATCTTTGTCTTGTTTTGTTCTTTTACTTATATAAATAAACTAGCAGTAGTTACTTCCCTTATAGATGCCAATTCGGGCTTTCTTAGCCATTTCTGTTTTGGTGTCTTCAAGCCATGAAGTCGTTGTTCTAAAAGAACGCTGGTCTCCTTGACAACGCTTTACGACATTGATTTCCTTACACTCCCTTCCCCACAGCTTCACGGGGGAGGGAAGAAGGGGAAGAAGCAAACAGATGCAGGTGTGACCATGGACGCCAACTCCGCCGCCATCGACACACGAAAAATTATGCATTAAAATGGAATAAAAAATGATGTTAAATTATTTTTAAAATCGTAGACTCATCGTAGACGCGCGCTAATACTCAGACGGGCTCGATATTAATCACGACTATAAGATACCCGAATTTGGTTAAACTGCACCGCAAAATGTGGGAGGAGTTAGGAATCTAAATCGAAGGGGACAGACACTCACACAACTACAGTTTTATATATATAGATGTGTGTGTATTAAGAGAAAACTGGAGCATTCAGCTAAATGTGAGACAGCTATCATCTCACAAGATGAGGCAATCATCACACACACATATGTATATATATATATATATATATTTATTTTATAGAAGGAGCTTCTAAGGACTAGAACTGTTTCATTCAGATGAAATCTTCAGGAAGCTACCTGATGATTTCATTTGAATGAAACAGTTCTAGTCCTGTAGAAGCTCCTTCTATAAAATAAATTACTTTACTCTGCAATGTATTGAGTACCTTATTTACTGTGGTTAACCCCGACTCAACCCGGGACCTACATATATATATATATATATACATATATACACACACACACACATGTATATACACATGTGTGTATATATATATATATACACATACATATATGTATATATACATACACACACACATGTATATACACATATGTGTATATATATATATATATATATATATACACACATATTAATATATGCATATATATATACATGTGTGTATATACATATGTATGTGTGGATGGTGTATGCATATATATATATATATATATATACAACTTAAAAATAAGGGCAAACATTTGCCCTTATTTATAAGTTGTTTATAATTTAACCTTTAAAGGTATTTTTTAATATGCTGGCCATTGATAAAATTTTTTTTTCGAAAAAATTTTATCCTACATTAGATATATATATATATATATATATATATATATACATGTGTGTATCTGTATATGTATATATATATGTGTGTATATATATATATGTATATATACACACGAATGTGTGTGTATACACATACATACAATCAACATCATCATTTTAACGTCCACTTTTCCATGTTTGCATCGGTCAGCCAGAATGTGTTTTTGAGGTAGATTTTCAATGGCCCTTCCTGTCAGTGACCATCACCTGTTTCTGACATTGCCGATACAGATGCCTCAAGCCCTAGGACGCACAGACCCAATTCCCTGGATGCTACACCATATAAGGGACCGAGGGCCCAACATCTCCAGGGACATGATGCCAAACTGTAGCAGGGTTATATATTTACGACTGAGTGGACTGGAGCAATGTGAAATGAAGGGTCTTGTTCAAGAATACAATGTTCTGCCTGAACTGAGAATTGAAACCACGGTCTTGCAATTGTGAGGGCAACACCCTAACCACTAGACCGTCTGCCTTCACTTGTTTCCCACCAGGGTAACATTCCTCCGTGGTAAAGTGGCAAGCTGGCAGAATCATTAGCATGGTAGGCAAAATGCTTAGCAGTATTTCGCCCGTCGCTATGTTCTGAGTTCAAATTCCACCGAAGTTAACTTT
This sequence comes from Octopus sinensis, assembly GCF_006345805.1. NCBI lineage: Eukaryota > Metazoa > Mollusca > Cephalopoda > Octopoda > Octopodidae > Octopus > Octopus sinensis. Next base: position 48,882 of record NW_021832554.1, on the reverse strand, counting down.
ACTTTTTATCCTTTTGTGGTCGACAAAATAAGAATCAGTTGAGTAATGGGGTTGATGTAATCGACTCACCCCACTCCCCAAAATTTCAGGCCCTGTGCCTACGGTAGAAAGGTTTATCATTATCATTATTATTATTATTATTATTATTATATGTTTGACTTTTGCTTTATATTTGTACAAGTTGGCTCCAAGTCTCACCCAGAGACCTCAAGAGACAACAGGTTGGAAGTTCACGTTGTTGTTATGCCTAGTGTGTCATATATTTGGTTGTTTTTTGTGTTGTACTAGTGGATGTCTAAAAAAAAAAAAGTGTTTGTTTCAAACCTTGAGATTACATAGAAAGTATTTTGCGTAGGATATGAGCAGTTCCCATGAGCACTATCTTTTGAATTTCTGCCATTTTGGGGTTTCCTGGTATCTGAGTTAGGTAGCAATCAGCCCCTTTTGCTATCATTCCCAGGGCACCTATGACAACAGGTATTGTTTTATTATCATTATTATTATTATCATTATTATTATTATTAAGGTGGGGAGTTGGCGGAATCGTTAGCATACAGGGCAAAATGCTTAGTGGAATTTAGTCCGGCCTTTATGTTCTGAGTTCAAATTCCACTGAGGTCAACTTTGCCTTTCATCCTTTTTGTGGGGGTCAATTGAACAACTACCTGTTTAGCACAGGGGTTGATTGAACCAATACCTGTTGAGCACTGGGGTTGTGTGAGTATATATATATATATATATATATATATATATATATATATATATATGGCGGTGCCCCAGCATGGCCACAGCTCGTGAGCTGAAACGAGATAAAAAATATATATATATATATATATATATATAAATATATATATATATATATAAGTAAAAATTTAGATTCAGATGAATATGGTACTTAAGTTGCGGGTTCAGATGCCCTTTAATGAGTTCCTCGTTATAAACTTGATGCTAATTTTTCACTCTGACCAAATTTGGATCAGTAGAGTCATCTGGCACTATGTACATTTTTTTGAGGAATTCTAACTGCTAATCCTTATCTGTATTTACCTGGTGAAAGGTTGTTTTTTTTTCTGTATATGTAACACTTCTGTTCGTCAATAAAAACCATGTCTGAAACAGCTGTAGTGAATCACAATCCATCTATTCTTATTTGTTTATATATATATATGAAGACCTGTTGAGGCAAGTGAAATAGAAATCAATCAAAAATCAATGGAAATTGTAGTTGTGATACCAGTGCTGGTGGCATGTAAAAGAACCATCAGAACGTGGCCATTGCTAGTGCCGCCTCAACTAGCCTCCATGCGTGCTAGCGTTTCTGCCAGCTCACCGCCTTACAATTCTGACAGCTCATCGCCTTAACTTGTCTGAACTCATAATATAGCACCAGAAGAAAGCCACTAAGCATTTCTCCAACCTGCCAACAATTCTGTCAGCTTGCCATCTCAATAATAATAATAATCCTTTCAGCTATAGGCGCTAGGCTATGTATTTTTTTCTTTTTTTTTTTTTGGTGGGTGGTAGTTGATTACATCGACGCCAGTGGTCAACTGGTATTTATTTCATCAACCCTGAACGGATAAAAGGTAAAGTTGACCTCAGTGGAATTTGAACTCAGAACGTAAAGACGGACAAAACACCACTAAGCATTTTGCTAACGACTCTGCCAGCCACTGCCTTTAACCCTTTTGTTACCAACCTGGCTGAAGCCACCCCTGGCTCTGTAGTACAAATATCTTGTTTTCATAAGTTTTGAATTAAAATCTTCCACCAAATCTTAGTCACAATTTATGTTCCTAACACTAGCTGAATGATAACTAAGTTATTTTACTAAATTCTTTGTTATATTTAAAATTAATTGAAAGAAACACAGAGCATCTCAACAGAAATATGGTAACAAAAGGGTTCAAGTCACCATGATATTTTTAACCCTTTTGTTACCAACCCGGCTGAAACCACCCCTGGCTCTGTAATACAAATGTCTTGTTTTCATAAGTTTTGAATTAAAATCTTCCACCAAACCTTAGTCACAATTTATGTTCCTAACACTAGCTGAATGATAACTAAGTTATTTTACTAAATTCTTTGTTATATTTAAAATTAATTGAAAGAAACACAGAGCATCTCAACAGAAATATGGTAACAAAAGGGTTCAAGTCACCATGATATTTTTAACCCTTTCGTTACCAACCCGGCTGAAACCGGCTCTGGTTCTGTAGTACAAATGTCTTGTTTTCCTAAGTTTTGAATTAAAATCTTCTACCAAACCTTAGTCACAATTTATGTTCCTAACACTAGCTTAATGATAACTAAGTTATTTTACTAAATCTTTGTTATATTTAAAATTAATTGAAAGAACACAGAGCATCTCAACAGAAATATGGTAACAAAAGGGTTCAAGTCACCATGATATTTTAACCCTTTTGATACCAACCCGGGCTGAACCACCTCTGGCTCTGTAATACAAATATCTTGTTTTCATAAGTTTTGAATTAAATCTCTTCCACCAACCTTAGTCACAATTTATGTTCCTAACACTAGCTGAATGATAACTAAGTTATTTTACTAAATTCTTTGTTATATTTAAAATTAATTGAAAGAAACACAGAGCATCTCAACAGAAATATGGTAACAAAAGGGTTCAAGTCACCATGATATTTTAACCCTTTTGATACCAACCCGGCTGAAACCACCTCTGGCTCTGTAGTACAAATATCTTGTTTTCATAAGTTTTGAATTAAAATCTTCCATCAAACCTTAGTCACAATTTATGTTCCTACCACTAGCTTAATGAAACTAAGTTATTTTACTAATTCTTTGTTATATTTAAAATTAATTGAAAGAAACACAGAGCATCTCAACAGAAATATGGTAACAAAAGGGTTCAAGTCACCATGATATTTTAACCCTTTTGATACCAACCCGGCTGAAACCACCTCTGGCTCTGTAGTACAAATATCTTGTTTTCATAAGTTTTGAATTAAAATCTTCCATCAAACCTTAGTCACAATTTATGTTCCTAACACTAGCTTAATGATAACTAAGTTATTTTACTAAATTCTTTGTTATATTTAAAATTAATTGAAAGAAACACAGAGCATCTCAACAGAAATATGGTAACAAAAGGGTTCAAGTCACCATGATATTTTAACCCTTTTGATACCAACCGGCTGAAACCACCCTGGCTCTGTAGTACAAATATCTTGTTTTCATAAGTTTTTAATTAAAATCTTCCACCAACCTTAGTCACAATTTATGTTCCTAACACTAGCTGAATGATAACTAAGTTATTTTACTAAATTCTTTGTTATATTTAAAGTAATTTAAAGAAAGACAGAGCATCTCAACAGAAAAATGGTAACAAAAGGGTTAAAGTCACCATGATATTTTAACCCTTTTGATACCAACCCGGCTGAAACCACCTCTGGCTCTGTAATACAAATATCTTGTTTTCATAAGTTTTGAATTAAAATCTTCCACCAAACCTTAGTCACAATTTATGTTCCTAACACTAGCTGAATGATAACTAAGTTATTTTACTAAATTCTTTGTTATATTTAAAATTAATTGAAAGAAACACAGAGCATCTCAACAGAAATATGGTAACAAAAGGGTTCAAGTCACCATGATATTTTAACCCTTTTGATACCAACCGGCTGATGAAACCACCTCTGGCTCTGTAGTACAAATATCTTGTTTTCATAAGTTTTGAATTAAAATCTTCCATCAAACCTTAGTCACAATTTATGTTCCTAACACTAGCTTAATGATAACTAAGTTATTTTACTAAATTCTTTGTTATATTTAAAATTAATTGAAAGAAACACAGAGCATCTCAACAGAAATATGGTAACAAAAGGGTTCAAGTCACCATGATATTTTAACCCTTTTGATACCAACCCGGCTGAAACCACCTCTGGCTCTGTAGTACAAATATCTTGTTTTCATAAGTTTTGAATTAAAATCTTCCATCAAACCTTAGTCACAATTTATGTTCCTAACACTAGCTTAATGATAACTAAGTTATTTTACTAAATTCTTTGTTATATTTAAAGTAATTGAAAGAAACACAGAGCATCTCAACAGAAATATGGTAACAAAAGGGTTCAAGTCACCATGATATTTTAACCCTTTTGATACCAACCCGGCTGAAACCACCTCTGGCTCGTAGTACAAATATCTTGTTTTCATAAGTTTTGAATTAAAATCTTCCATCAAACCTTAGTCACAATTTATGTTCCTAACACTAGCTTAATGATAACTAAGTTATTTTACTAAATTCTTTGTTATATTTAAAATTAATTGAAAGAAACACAGAGCATCTCAACAGAAATATGGTAACAAAAGGGTTCAAGTCACCATGATATTTTTAACCCTTTCGTTACCAACCCGGCTGAAACCGGCTCTGGTTCTGTAGTACAAATGTCTTGTTTTCCTAAGTTTTGAATTAAAATCTTCTACCAAACCTTAGTCACAATTTATGTTCCTAACACTAGCTGAATGATAACAAAGTTATTACTAAATTCTTTGTTATATTTAAAATTAATTGAAAGAAACACAGAGCATCTCAACAGAAATATGGTAACAAAAGGGTTCAAGTCACCATGATATTTTTAACCCTTTCGTTACCAACCCGGCTGAAACCGGCTCTGGTTCTGTAGTACAAATGTCTTGTTTTCATAAGTTTTGAATTAAAATCTTCTACCAAACCTTAGTCACAATTTATGTTCCTAACACTAGCTGAATGATAACAAAGTTATTTTACTAAATTCTTTGTTATATTTAAATTAATTGAAAGAAACACAGAGCATCTCAACAGAAATATGGTAACAAAAGGGTTCAAGTCACCATGATATTTTTAACCCTTTCGTTACCAACCCGGCTGAAACCGGCTCTGGTTCTGTAGTACAAATGTCTTGTTTTCATAAGTTTTGAATTAAAATCTTCCACCAAACCTTAGTCACAATTTATGTTCCTAACACTAGCTGAATGATAACAAAGTTATTTTACTAAATTCTTTGTTATATTTAAAATTAATTGAAAGAAACACAGAGCATCTCAACAGAAATATGGTAACAAAAGGGTTCAAGTCACCATGATATTTTTAACCCTTTCGTTACCAACCCGGCTGAAACGGCTCTGGTTCTGTAGTACAAATGTCTTGTTTTCATAAGTTTTGAATTAAAATCTTCCACCAAACCTTAGTCACAATTTATGTTCCTAACACTAGCTGAATGATAACAAAGTTATTTTACTAAATTCTTTGTTATATTTAAAATTAATTGAAAGAAACACAGAGCATCTCAACAGAAATATGGTAACAAAAGGGTTCAAGTCACCATGATATTTTTAACCCTTTCGTTACCAACCCGGCTGAAACCGGCTCTGGTTCTGTAGTACAAATGTCTTGTTTTCATAAGTTTTGAATTAAAATCTTCCACCAAACCTTAGTCACAATTTATGTTCCTAACACTAGCTGAATGATAACAAAGTTATTTTACTAAATCTTTGTTATATTTAAAATTAATTGAAAGAAACACAGAGCATCTCAACAGAAATATGGTAACAAAAGGGTTCAAGTCACCATGATATTTTTAACCCTTTCGTTACCAACCCGGCTGAAACCGGCTCTGGTTCTGTAGTACAAATGTCTTGTTTTCATAAGTTTTGAATTAAAATCTTCCACCAAACCTTAGTCACAATTTATGTTCCTAACACTAGCTGAATGATAAAAAGTTATTTTACTAAATTCTTTGTTATATTTAAATTAATTGAAAGAAACACAGAGCATCTCAACAGAAATATGGTAACAAAAGGGTTCAAGTCACCATGATATTTTAACCCTTTCGTTACCAACCCGGCTGAAACCGGCTCTGGTTCTGTAGTACAAATGTCTTGTTTTCATAAGTTTTGAATTAAAATCTTCCACCAAACCTTAGTCACAATTTATGTTCCTAACACTAGCTGAATGATAACAAAGTTATTTTACTAAATTCTTTGTTATATTTAAAATAATGAAAGAAACAGAACAATCAACAGAAATATGGTAACAAAAGGGTTAAAGTCACCATGATATTTTAACCCTTTCGTTACCAACCCGGCTGAAACCGCTCTGGTTCTGTAGTACAAATGTCTTGTTTTCATAAGTTTTGAATAAAATCTTCCACCAAACCTTAGTCACAATTTATGTTCCTAACACTAGCTGAATGATAACAAAGTTATTTTACTAAATTCTTTGTTATATTTAAAATAATTGAAAGAAACAGAACAACTCAACAGAAATATGGTAACAAAAGGGTTAAAGTCACCATGATATTTTTAACCCTTTCGTTACCAACCCGGCTGAAACCGGCTCTGGTTCTGTAGTACAAATGTCTTGTTT
>NW_021832554.1:0-37500 GCF_006345805.1 Octopus sinensis | reverse complement strand
TCGACTAAAGGCGGTGCTCCAGCATGGCCGCAGTCAAATGACTGAAACAAGTAAAAGAGAGTAAAGCGAGAAGCAAATCTGGACATGTTTCTTGGTTCTGTCTGTTTGTCCATTATTTAAATTCTTTGTTCTAAGGTTTAAATCTGTTTCAACCCGTTTGATAGAATTGTGTGTGTGTGAGTGTCTACATGTGCGCATATGTGCATACATATATGTGTGTGTGTGTGAGTGTGTTTGTGGATGTGTGTGCTTGCGTGTATATGTGTGTGCATATGAATCTGTGTATATGTTTAAGCATATGTGTGTGTATGTGTCTATGTATGTGTGTGTATGTTTAAGCATGTGTGTGTGTGTGTATGTGTCTATGTATGTGTGTATGTTTAAGCATGTGTGTGTGTGTATGTGTCTATGTATGTGTGTATGCATATAAATGGTTGTATATGTTTAAGCATGTGTGTGTGTGTATGTGTGTATGCATATAAGTGTGTGTATATGTTTAAGCATGTGTGTGTATGTGTCTATGTATGTGTGTATATGTTTAAGCATGTGTGTGTATGTGTGTATGTATGTGTGTATATGTTTAAGCATGTATGTGTGTATGCATATAAATGTGAGCATACGTTTAAGCATGTGTGTTTATGTGTCTACGTATATACGTAGTCATATGGATATGTGTATATGTTTAAGCATGTGTGTGTGAGTATTTGTGTGTGTATGTGTCTATGTATATGTGTATTCATATGAATGTGTGTATATGTTTAAGTATGTGTGTGTGTGCAATATATATATATGTGTGTATGAGTGTTATGTGTGTGCATGTGTGTATATGAACATAAATGTGTTTATGTATGTGTAAGCATATGTGTGTGTGCACATGTGCATGTATGCATGCGCATATGTGGGCGTATATACATATGTGTATATATGTGTATGTGTATATGTGTGTATGTATGTGTGTTTGTATGTATATATATATACGTGAGTATATATATGAATGAAACTCTGTATGTGTATATGCATATATGTACATACACATGGGTGTGTGTATGTGTATATACATGTGTGTATGTAGGCATATGTATATGTGTGAGTGTGTGTACATGTGTGTGTATATGCATGTGTGTGTGTGTGAGACTAAATTAAAGTGCCAGAATGTTAAATTACGTATGTAGTTGAGAAATTCCTTCTTAATTAAAATTTCCTTTCTTCGTTATGAGTTAATAGCAAAATTTCAATTAATCTTGCAGAGAGACTGGACATTCCATTTTGGCCATTGACTTTTCAATATATCAACTCTGTTCTGAGTTCAAATTCCGCCGAGGTTGGCTTTGACTTTCATCCTTTCATAATATAATAAATGAAATTATTGTATACAGTGCTCAGGTGCACCACAACATAATAAGCGGAAAGTGTAACCTCTCGAAAGAGCTGTTCTTCACTCCTGCTCCAGAGCGTCGGCTGCAGGGTCATTCCGAAAAGCTCTATCTGCGATAATTTCATCTCAATCGAAGGAGAGGGGTTTTCTCCATCCAGGTTGCGGATCCGTGGAACAAGCTGCCAGATGAGATGGTGAAGATGCCAACAACCGCTTTGTTCAAAGTCTCCCTTGACCCCAAGTGGCCTGAACTCTTTACATGAACACCACCCTGTACTTAACTCCATGTCCCCCTACATGGCCTTGTTTTTTGCTTTTTGAGCCAAAAAATTAACTAACTAACTAACTAACTTGTCAGAAAGTGCGTATAAAGTATATGCAGTAATGTACAAATGTCTGGAAAGCGAACAATGTATGAGTCAGATACATGCTTGTGTGTGTATGGAGGAGAGAAAATCAGGTGTAGTGTTGGCGAATCTCAGGAAGCATGGAAGTTTTGAAAGATGCAGTGCTCCGACAACTAACAACTGATGCCGGCAGTCTGTTCCATGCTTCAGTAACTCTCAGCGTGAAAAAATGTTTCCGAAAGTCATGGGAGCTGTGCTGTTTTCTGACTTTGTAAATATGTCCACGGGTGTTAGACGGGTGGAGTTTGAAAAGGTGCTCAGAGTTATTGTTTATAAGATGGTTGATAATTTTATGGGTGTCTGCCAAGTCAGCTGCCAGAAGTCGGAGTTTCAACGTGTCCATGCCCAGGGAAGTAAGGCGTTCAGAATATGGCAAATGCCTGATGGAGGGTATTCTCATGGTTGCACGTCGCTGAACGGCTTCCAGACGATTAATATCCTGGGCAAGATAGGGGTTCCAGACCGGTGATGCAAATTCCAGTTGAGGTCTTACCATAGCTATATAAAGCCGCAGATAGATAGCCGGAGAGCGGCTCACAAAGGACTTGGTGAGTGATGCCAAGACACCCTCAGCCTTCTTGGCAATTTTATCGATGTGTTTTGTCCAGGGTTGATAAATTAAGTACCAGTTGCATACTGGAGTCGATCTAATCTGGCCCCTCTCCCAAAATTTCAGGCCTTGTGCCTAGGGTAGGAAAGAATATTTGGTGCTACTTTAAAGGAGCAAGCTAGCAGAATCGTTAGCACACCAGGCGAAATGCTTAGCAGCATCTATCTATATATATCAATATCACCGTGACCGACCAGGCTATCAGATGTTGCTACACATCGCTGGTCACAATGCGTTTTGCATTGTTTTAGCCTCCAAATGATGCCACCCCGCTGGCTAAGCGAGCAGGCCAACTAAAGAAAGAGTGAGAGGAAGTTGTGGCGAAAGTGTACAGCAGGGATCACGACCACCCCCTGCCGGAGCCTTGTGGAGCTTTTAGGTGTTTTCGCTCAATAAACACTCATAAGGCCTGGTCTGGGAATCGAAACCGCGATCCTACAACCGCGAGTCCGCTGCCCTAACCACGGGGCCATTGCCCTTCCTTATATATATATCAATATATGCATATATCTATATGTCTTTGTGTTTGGTTTGACCTGCAGTATCACTTGGCGAGCGGTGTTGGTGTGTTTATGTTCCTGTAACTTAGCTGTTCAGCTAGAGAGATCGATAAAATAAGTACTAGGCTTAAAAGAAATGTACTGGGGTTGATTCATTCAAGGCGGTGCCCCAGCTATATATACTCTTTTACTTGTTTCGGTCATTTGACTGCGGCCATGCTGGAGCACCGCCTTTAGTCGAACAAACTGATCCCAGGACTTATTCTTTGGAATGCTAGTACTTACTCTATCGGTCTCTTTTGCCGAACCGCTAAGTTACGGGGACGTAAACACACCAACATCGGTTGTCAAGCGATGTTGGGAGAACAAACGCAGACACACAAATACATACGCACACATACATACACACACGCACACACATATACATCCAACCCATGCAAGCATGGAAAACAGACGTTAAACGATGATGATGATGTATATGTATGTGTGTGTGTTTGTCCCCCCAACATCTATTGATAACCGATGCTGGTGTGTTTACGTCCCCGTAACTTAGCGGTTCGGAAAAGGTTCCGATATAATAAGTACTAGGCTTACAAAGAATAAGGGATCTTTTCGGTTTGAACGGCATTTTTTTCTAGCGGTGTCATATGAAATTGTCACCCAGGATTATGACCCTAGAATCGATCTATTGCATATCAATCTGTTTTAGGGTTCGGGTTAGAGGTGGGGGGAAGGGTATCTTTTTTTTCTTCACAAATGTAAATAAACCCAATCTGTTTCTTAAACGAGGGACATATTCATACGGCACAGAATGTTTTTTTTTTTACCTCAATAGACGTCAGTGATTGGTTGAAATTTCAGAAATTGAAAAAAAAAAACCAACAAATATCTTACAAACCATAGAATTTTCTCAATAAAGCCAAGAGAAAAAGATGTTTTATAAACACATTCTAGCAGTATATGAAGTTTAATAGTGTTTAGCTACGTGGAAATATATTTTTTTAAAAATTGCTGTTCAAACCGAAAACATCCAGAATAACTCCTGGGGTCGATTTGCTCGACTAAAGACGGTGCTCCATCATGGCCGCAGTCAAATGACCTAAACAAGTAAAAGAGTATGTATATGTTAATATATATATATATATATATATACACCCACACACACATACGCACACAGGAAACAAGTCTCTCGTGCACACACACACACACACACACACACACACACACACACACACTCGCACGCGAACAAACACCCATCAGTCAAGGTGGAAGGTGGACCAATCAAAAAAGTTCTACGTGGTTTTCAGAGATTCACTGCTGCCGCTCTCCCCCTACACCCTCCCTATTTCCCCCCCTCTTACTTCACCCTCCTCCACTTTCTCTCCTCCCACTCCTACTCCACAACTGCGCCGTTGCTGAGCAACAACAGCTACACGACGCCGTCAGCACCAATGAAAATAAAGGCCTTTATATAAACGCATGTTATATATATATATATATATATATAAACGCATATCTATATGTGTGTGTATGTATATATATATATATATATACATTTTTGTATGTAATTATATATTTTTATACATGCGTAAACACACGTTTTATATATATATATGCACATGTTTTACATACACACACATATAGATACATATACATATATATATATATATGTATGTATATATTATATATATATTACGTATGTATATAATATACGTATTGTATGTATATATTATATATATATTACACGTATGTATGTATGTATGTATATATATATATATATATATATATATATATATATATATATATATATATATACACAACGTATGTATGTATATATACATATATATATATGGAGAGAGAGAGAGAGAGATTTGGAATATATATTCGTTTGGATTGAATTGTCGTTGAAAGAGTAGAAGAAAGGAAAATAAATAATATAGACTATTCAGAGACCAGCTACAAATATATCTATATATCACTCTCTATATATATACACACATATATACTTTATTTAAAGCAGCAGAAAATTCAACAAAACCTGTTACTCTGAGTTTACCCGTTGCCGTTCATCGGACAGTTTTTTGCTAGTATTTGGATACCCTTTTTTCCACCTTGTTTCACATTTATGTGTTTACTCCGGTATACACACACGCCCACACACACATATATATATATATATATATATTTCTTTACTACCCACAAGGGGCTAAACATAGAGAGGACAAACAAGGACAGACAAAGGGATTAAGTCGATTACATCGACCCCAGTATGCAACTGGTACTTATTTAATCGACCCTGAAAGGATGAAAGGCAAAGTCGACCTCGGCGGAATTTGAACTCAGAGCGTAACGACAGACGAAATACCTATTTCTTTACTACTCACAAGGGGCTAAAGACAGAGGGGATAAACTAGGACAGACAAAGGGATTAAGTCGATTATATCGACCCCAGTGAGAAACTGGTACTTTTATTTATCGACCCCGAAAGGATGAAAGGCAAAGTCGACCTCGGCGGAATTTGAACTCAGAACGTAACGACAGACGAAATACCGCTGGACTAAGGGACGAAGCACTTTAAGGAAACATGGATTAAAGAAGGAACAAAAAAAGAAAAAGAAAAACAACGAAACTGAGGAAGAATCGAGAGACGAAAGAGAAGGATGTGAAATATTTTGAATTTGGAGTAAAAACAGAGGAGTTTTGACTACAACAAAATTGATAATAATAATTGTAAAGATAACCAGAGAGTAACTTTGGCATAACTTTTGATAATTCTTTCTTTGTTGGCCGAAAGGGCTGCTGAAAGATTTAGTTTGAAGGATAATAAGAGAAAGAAGGCAAAAATGGTGACAATGTTAAGAACTGCAGGAAGGACATAAACGGAAAATGACGATAATTCGATAATTCTGGCAATAAGAACTTTATTAGCAACAACAACTAAAACAGTGTAACAACAATTACGCCGTCTACGCCAACAGGAGTATTTATTGTTAATAACGTGAATGATAGATTGATAGAGAAATTGATAAACAGATAGATAGATAGAGAGAGAGAGAGAGAAAGAGAAAGATTGATAGATAGAGAGAGAGAGAGAAAGATTGATAGATAGAGAGAGAGAGAGAGAGAGATTGATAGACAGATAGATATAGAGAGAGAGATTGATAGACAGAGAGAGAGAGAGAGAAATTGATAGATAGAGAGAAATTGGTAGATAGAGATAGAGAGATAGGTTCATAGATAGATAGATAGAGAGATTGATAGACAGATAGATTGATAGAGAGAGAGATTGATAGACAGATAGAGAGAGAGAGACAGATAGATAGAGAGAGATTGATAGATAGATAGAGAGAGAGAGATTGATAGACAGATAGAGAGAGAGAAATTGATAGATAGATAGAGAGAGAGAGAAATTGATAGACAGATAGATAGAGAGAGAGAGATTGATAGACAGACAAATAGATATATAGGGAGCGATAGATCGATATATAGGTAGGGAGCGAGGTATAGATAGATACACAGGGAGCGAGAGATAGATAGATATACAGGGAGCGACAAATAGATACATAGATATTTCTTAGACCAAAGGCCTCAAAATTCTGCAATGGAGTGACGGTTCATTTATCAAAGAATTATAATATATCAAAACAAGAAGAAGAAAAAAAATCAATTGCCCCCACCCCACAAGATCTCCCCTTTTCCAATAATTGTACTTTACGTTATCGATCCCGTATTCAATCTCAATTCACCCCCTACCACCACCACTGTAACGATATCGATACCAGCATCAATATGGCGCTGTAATGAAGTAGTCAAGGATTAAGGCTGATTTGAAAAATATATTTTACTGTAAACATCAATAACGGTTGATATATATATTTAGGAAGAAAAGAAAAAAGAATTTTTGAAAACTTTTTGAGGTGTTAATCAGGGGAGACAATGCTGTACGGGCGTTATTGTTTTTTGTCAATTAAAAACGTGGAAAATATTTAGGTTCATACAGACAGATAGATAGGTAGATAGATAGATAGATAGACAGACAAGTAGATAGATAGATAGATAGATAGATAGATAGATAGACAGATAAGATAGATAGATAGACAGATAGATAGATAGATAGATAGATAGACAGACAAGTAGATAGATAGGTAGGTAGGTAGATAGATAGATAGATAGACAGACAAGTAGATAGATAGATAGATAGATAGATAGATAGATAGTAGATAGATAGATAGATAGACAGATAAGATAGATAGATAGACAGATAGATAGATAGACAGACAAGTAGATAGATAGGTAGGTAGGTAGATAGATAGATAGGTAGGTAGATAGATAGATTGGTAGATAGACAGACAAGTAGATAGATAGATAGATAAATGTATAGAGAGAACGATAGATAGATACATACATATATGCATAGTGAGAAAGATAGATAGATAAATACATAGAGAAAGATAGATACATATATGCATAGGGAGAAAGATAGACAGATAGATACGCATAAACACACATATATATATATATGTGTGTGTACACACATAAATATATCCACACATCGAAAGAGTTGAATGATATATATATATCATATATATACATAGACACACACACACACACATATACATACATACATACACACAGAAAGAGTTAAAATATATAGATAATATATACATACACACACACACACACACACAGGAGCATAAACATATAATATATACACACATCGAAAGAGTTGAATGATATATATATATATATATATATATATTATATATATATATATATATATCATATATTATACACACACATAGATAGACACACACATATACATACATACATATATACATACACAGAAAGAGTTAAAATATATAGATAATATATACATACACACACACAGAGGAGCATAAACATATAATATATACACATATACATACACATTCACACACACACACACACACACACACACACTAGTACATACTCATACATAGACATACACATTGACACACACACACACACACACACTAGTACATACTCATACATAGACATACACATTGACACACACACACACACACACTAGTACATACTCATACATAGACATACACATTGACACACACACACACACTAGTACATACTCATACATAGACATACACATTGACACACACACACACACACACACACACACTAGTACATACTCATACATAGACATACACACACACACACATATATGATTATATAGACTGATATATATTATATAGACGTCAACTATGTTTTTGTGTAAGAGTCACCAGTCCCAAATTGCCAGGAATGCCAATGTGTCCAGGTCCACCTCGGCTGTTTCTGTGTCCAACAGCAAAGTAGGCAAGAGTGCGCCACGGGTCGAAGGCAGTCTGCGGATCCTGAACATTCTGTAAGTAAAGTAACGAACTTATACATACACTCGCACACACACATACATACACATACATACACACACACATATACTCACAGTCGCGCACACACAGAGAAACGCTTATATGCAGAGACACACATACCCGCACATGCACACACGCACACATGCATATACACTCATACATACATATATGCATGCGTATACACACACATGCACATATACAGACACACATGTACACACAGAGACATGCATACACACATACATACACACAGACATGCACTCACATACATGCGTACACACATACACATACATGCACACACACATACACATACATGCATACACACATACACATACATGCATACACACATACACATACATGCACACATACACATACATGCACACACACATACATATACATGCATACACACATACATGCACACACATATACACATACACATACATGCACACACATACACATACATGCATACACACATACACATACATGCATACACACATACACATACATGCATATACACATACACATACATGCACACACATACACATACATGCACACACACATACACATACATGCACACACACATACACACATGTACTCACAGACACACAGAAATACTTATATGCAGAGACACACATATACACACACACAGACATGCATATACACACATACATACACACACATATGCTCACAGACACACACACACACATGCATATATACTCTTACATATGCTTATACTCACTCACATACACACACATTCTCACAGACACATACACACTGACATATTTACAGACACACACACATGCATATACTTAGATGCAGCATACACACACACACACACACACATGCATATACTTACACAGAAATACATGCACAGACACAGGCAGACCCCACACACACATACACATGTATACTCATACACACACACTTTAAGATGTACACACGTATGCACACATGCAGACACATACTCATTTGCACACACACACACACACACACACATTGAGCGATCTCCAAGGTTTCTCATTCTTCTGGTCCCTAACAATGTGATCATCATCATTTCCAATGTCATCATCATCATCATCATCATCATTTCTTATCATCATCATCATAACCATCACAAATTTCGCAATGTAGACCAATCGTAGCATTCTTCTCGCAGTAAGTCGACGGTAAATCGCTGAAGGTAGTTGAAAATTTCAAATACTTTGGTGTGTGGACGCAAAGTACTGAAGAAGACATCGTACCAAGGAAAGCTCTAGCCTGGAGCACATGGCACAAATTCTTTTCTACTCTAGGCACAAGGCCCAATATTTTGGGGGAGGGTGCTAGTCGATTGGATCAGCCCCAATACGCAACTGGCACTTAATTTATCAACCTCGGAAGGATGAAAGGCTAAGTCGACCTCGGCGGAATTTGAACTCAGAAAATAACGGCAGACGAAATACCTATTTTTTTACTACCCACAAGGGGATAAACACGGAGAGGAAAAACAAGGACAGACAAATGGATTAAATCGATAATATTGACCCCAGTGCGTAACTGGTACTTATTTAATCGACCCCGAAAGGATGAAAGGCAAAGTCGACCTCAGCGGAATTTGAACTCAGAACATAACGGCAGACGAAATACCTATTTCTTTGCTATCCACAAGGGGCTAAACACAGAGGGGACAAACAAGGACGGACAAACGAATTAAGTGGATTATATCAACCCCAGTGCGTAACTGGTACTTATCGACCCTGAAAGAATGAAAGGCAAAGTCGACCTCAGCAGAATTTGAACTCAGAATACAAAGACAGATGAAATACCGCAAAGCATTTCGCCCCCCGTGCTAATGATTCTGCCAGCTCACCACCTTTATATATTCCTTTCTCCTCTAGGCACAAGGCCCGATATTTTGGGGGAGGGAGGACAGTCGATTGGATCAACCCCAATACACAACTGGTACTTAATTTATCGACCCCCGAAAGGATAAAAGGCAAAGTCGACCTTGGTGGAATTTGAACTCAGAACGTAAAGACAGACAAAATACTGCTAAGCATTTCACCCGGTGTGCTAAAGCTTCTGCCAGCTCACCCTTTAAATATTCCATTCAACTCTAGGCACAAGGCCTGAAATATTTGGGATAGGGCCAGTTGATTAGATCGACTCCAGTATGCAACTGGTACTTAATTTATCAATCCCGAAAGGATGAAAGGCAAAATCAGCCTCGGCAGAATTTGAACTCAGAATGTAAAGACAGACAAAATACCGCTAAGCATTTTGCCTGGTATGCTTACGATTCTGCCAGCTAGCCACCTTATGCTCATGTCACAAATTGCGAAAGGTTTGGAGTTCAAAGTTAGCAAGGAAATTGAAAATGATTTTGTTTCTGGCAACAGTGGAGTCTGTTCTTCCATACGGGGCTGAAACATGGATGCTCACTAAAGCATTGAAGAAGCAGTTGGACGGTTGTTATATGAGGATGCTTAGAATGGCACTCAGTGTCTCCTGGAAGAGTCAGACAACAAACGCTGACCTATACCAGGGACTACCAAAAGTAACATTGAAGATGCAGCATAGAGGGATGAGACTAGATGGATGCTGTGTCAGACACACCGATGGAATTGTTAACCCTTTTGTTACCGTATTTCTGTTGAGATGCTCTGTGTTTCTCTCAATTAATTTTAAATATAAGAAAGAATTTAGTAAAATAACTTAGTTATCATTAAGCTGGTGTTAGGAACATAAATTGTGAATAAGATTTGGTGGAAGATTTTAATTCAGAACTTATGAGAACAAGACATTTGTACTACAGAGCCGGAGTTGCTTTCAGCCGGGTTGGTATCAAAAGGGTTAAAAATATCATGGTGACTTGAACCCTTTTGTTACCATATTTCTGTTGAGATGTTCTGTGTTTCTTTCAATTAATTTTAAATATAACAAAGAATTTAGTAAAATAACTTAGGTATCATTAAGCTAGTGTTAGGAATATAAATTGTGACTAAGGTTTGGTGGAAGATTTTAATTCAAAACTTATGAAAACAAGACATTTGTACTACAGAGCCAGAGGTGGTTTCAGCCAGGTTGGTATCGAAAGGGTTAAAAATCTCATGGTGACTTGAACCCTTTTGTTACCATATTTCTGTTGAGATGCTCTGTGTTTCTTTCAATTAATTTTAAATATAACAAAGAATTCAGTAAAATAACTTAGTTATCATTCAGCTAGTGTTAGGAACATAAATTGTGACTAAGGTTTGGTGGAAGATTTTAATTCAAAACTTATGAAAACAAGACATTTGTACTACAGAGCCAGAGGTGGTTTCAGCCAGGTTGGTATCGAAAGGGTTAAAAATATCATGGTGACTTGAACCCTTTTGTTACCATATTTCTGTTGAGATGCTCTGTGTTTCTTTCAATTAATTTTAAATATAACAAAGAATTCAGTAAAATAACTTAGTTATCATTCAGCTAGTGTTAGGAACATAAATTGTGACTAAGGATTGGTGGAAGATTTTAATTCAGAACTTATGAAAACAAGACATTTGTACTGCAGAGCCAGAGGTGGTTTCAGCCGGGTTGGCATCGAAAGGGTTAAAAATATCATGGTGACTTGAACCCTTTTGTTACCATATTTCTGTTGAGATGCTCTGTGTTTCTTTCAATTAATTTTAAATATAACAAAGAATTTAGTAAAATAACTTAGTTATCATTCAGCTAGTGTTAGGAACATAAATTGTGACTAAGGTTTGGTGGAAGATTTTAATTCAAAACTTATGAAAACAAGACATTTGTACTGCAGAGCCAGAACCGGTTTCAGCCGAGTTGGTAACAGAAGGGTTAACAAGCTAGTGCTATGGTAACCAACGGAAGGAAGAAACAGGAGAGGAAAGACGAAGACAACCTGTATCGACAACTTGCTAGAGGATGCTGGTATGGAAGGGATACAGGGGCTGAGGAGCATTATGGAAGATCGAGATGAATGGGGAAAAGATGTGGAAATAGTCTTGGGGTTTCCTGAGGGACAGCCTGGATGAGTAGATTAGATAACCATCACCGTCATCATTTTTATCATCATCACCATCACCATCATCATCATTGGCTCCGTCATAACCATCACCATTGTCATCATCATCACCATCATTATCATCATTACCTATTTCTTTACTACCCACAAGGGGCTAAACACAGAGGGGACGAACAAGGACAGACAAATGGATTAAGACGATTATATCAACTCCAGTGCATAACTGGTACTTATTTAATCGACCCCGAAAGGATGAAAGGCAAAGTCGACCTCGGCGGAAATTGAACTCAGAACGTAACGACAGATGAAATACGTATTTCTTTACTACCCACAAGGGGCTAAACATAGAAGGGACAAACAAGGACAGACACACGGATTAAGTCGATTATATCGACACCAGTGCGTAACTGGTACTTAATTTATCGACCCCGAAAGGATGAAAGGCAAAGTCGACCTTGGCGGAATTTGAACTCAGAACGCAACGGCAGATGAAATACGGCTACGCATTTCGCCCGGCGTGCTAACGATTCTGCCAGCTCGCCACCATTATCATCATTACCATCACCAGCACCACCACCATCATCATCATCATAGCCATCATCATCATTCCCATCATCGCCATTGTCATCATCATCATCGTAATCCATCACTACCACCACCACCACCACCACGCCCTCCCCTTCATTCAACTTCCTTTTTGTTTCCTTATTTGTCTTATGTTAACAGGAATTGCTCCTTCATCATCATCATCATCATCATCATCATCATCATCATCATCGTCTTTGTCATTATCATCTACCACCACCACCACCACCACCAACGCTGCCACTTCTCTTTCTTCCTCTTCTGTTGCAGGGAATGTCCCAACGATGTGTTGTGTTGCCAGTTCTCTGTTGATGGAAGAAACCTGGCTGTGGGACTGAAGGATGGAATGATTAAGGTGAGGAGGGGTGAGGTGGCGCGTGTGTGTGTGTGTGATGAGAAGTGTGATGTGTGTGTGTGCGTGTGATGAGGGGTATAATATGTGTGTGTGTGTGTGAGTGTATGATGAGTATAATATGTGTGTGTGTGTGAGTGTATGATGAGGGGTATAATGTGTGTGTGTATGATGAGAATAAAGTAAAAGAATATATATACATACATATATATATATATATATATAAATTAGCTTGGCTGATGAAGATAGAATAAGATATGGGTGGCAGTCATATCTTGTAAAATCTGAAACCTGCAGGTCCCACATTATCCTTTTCCGGGTATTTCATCTTTCAGATGTTCTCCCTGGCGGTAAGACGTTTTTCTCTAGTTTGTTGCACACACGCATTTTTACTAATACATACGCGGTGAAGCTATACATTCATCATCATCATCATCATCATCGGTCACGATCGGTTCGAGCTTTTAACGTGCCAGCGGCACGGGAGCCAGCCATTAGCGTCGTATTTTTACCTTCGCTATTTCCAGTAAATATCGGTACTTAGTTGTGCCATTTATTTACTACTTTATATATATATATATATATATATATATAGATATATATATATATACATATATATATACATATATATATATATATAACTTATAAGTAAGGGCTAAAGAAAATTATTTCAAAGCCAATATGCTGATAACAGACTATTAAATCGTCAATTTCCACATATAATCTACCCGCTACAGCAAAAATCGAACTGAAGTCAGGCAAACTGGCCATTAGAATATTTAAATTTCGTTATCTCTATATTGAATCAATTTCAGAATTAATCTCATAAAAGATTTATTCGTCTTCAGTAGAGCTTACGAGAGAATATAAATAAGATACCTACATGTGCCCATATGTATATATACGATGGGCTTCTTTCAGTTTCTGTCTACCAAATCTGCTCCCAAGGCTTTGGTCAACCCAAGGCTATATTAGGCGACGTGTTGGCAGAATCGATAGCACGCCGGGCGAAATGCGTAGCCGTATTTCGTCTGCCGTTACGTTCGCAGTTCAAATTCCGCCAAGGTCGACTTTGCCTTTCATCCTTTCGGGGTCGATAAATTAAGTACCAGTTACGCACTGGGGTCGATGTAATCGACTTAATCCGTCTGTCTGTCCTTATTTGTGTCCTCTGTGTTTAGCCCCTTGTGGCTAGTAAGGAAATATATATTAGAAAACTCTTTGCCAAGGTGCCGTGCAGTGGGACTGAACCCAGAACCTTGTGGTTGGGATGCAGAAGTTTTACCACATGCTTGCACTATTGCCTATATCAACCCCTGCACATGTATTTTTCCGTATCCCTGTCTACCTGTCTCTCTCTTTCTCTCTCTCTCTCTCTCTCTTTCTCTCTTTCTCTCTCTCTCTCTACCTCTCTCTCTCTCTCTCTCTCTTTCTCTCTCTCTCTACCTCTCTCTCTCTTTCTCTCTTTCTCTCTCTCTCTCTACCTCTCTCTCTCTCTCTCTTTCTCTTTTCTCTCTCTCTCTCTACCTCTCTCTCTCTCTCTCTCTCTCTTTCTCTCTTTCTCTCTCTCTCTCTACCTCTCTCTCTCTCTCTCTCTCTCTCTTTCTCTCTCTCTCTACCTCTCTCTCTCTCTCTCTCTCTCACTCTCTCTCTCTCTCAAACTCTCCCTGTTTTTCTCAGATATACAACACCCAGTCCGGCCAGGCCAGGTACCAGCTTGCGGACAAGGACTGCCTCATGTTGCACCTCCCCGTCACTCAGATCCGCTTCAGGGCGCTTGATACTGAACGGAGGAACGACTACATGAACATACTGATTGCATCATGTGAGTAGCAGAAGTTAGTCAGCATCATTGTCATCATCGTCGTCGTCGTCATCACTACCATGGCCAACACCACCACCACCACCACCAACATTGTCACCGTCACCACTGCTTGCAACCATCACCACCACTATCACCATCACTGCCACTATTATCTCCACTACCATCCCCATCATCATCGCCATCATTACAACCATGACCACCACCTCCACCATTGCCACAACAGCCACCAGAACCACCACCACCATCACCACTACCACCACCATCACCACCACTGCCACAACCACCACCACTACCAGCATCACCACTACCACAACCATCGTTACCATTACCACCACCACAACCACCATCATCACCACCATCACCACCACCACCATCATCATCATCACCACCACCATCACCACCACCAACATCACCACCACCACCACCAACATCACCACCACCACCACTAACATCACCACCACCACCACCACCAACATCACCATCATCACCACCACCACCATCATCACCACACCATCACCACCTCCATCACCACCTCCACAATCACCATCACCACCACCACCATCATCACCACCACCACCATCATCACCACCACCATCACCACCTCCACCATCACCACCTCCACAACCACCATCACCACCTCCACCATCACCACCTCCACATCACCACCACCCATCATCACCTCCACAATCACCATCACCACCACCACCATCATCACCACCATCATCACCACCACCCATCACCACCTCCACTGCCACCACTACCACCATCACCACCATCACCACCACCACTGCCACCATCACCACCACTACTATCCTCTAACCGTCTTCCAGATGCTTCAGGAATGGTGAAACTCTGGCACTACCCCACGGCTACCTGCGTTGCCACGATTAGCGAGAAACGCCAGACTCTCTCCATTGAAGTCAACCCCGACAGGTCAAAACTTCTGACGACAGGATCCGATGCCTTTATCCATGTTTACGACTTGGAAACGAGGAAACTGATTAACACCTGTAAAGCCAGGTAAGTAGTTTACAGCTGTTGGGCAATGAAGGTCAGTTTGCAATTTGTTGGTTTTGGGGTTTTAGTACAGCAGTAAAGAACTTTCAGCATAGGTCTTTGAAGAAACTTTCATCTCTCTATCTCTTTATTTTATCTGTCTATCCATCTATCTGTCTGTCTATCTATCTATCTATCTACTATTCTATCTATCTATCTATCTATCTATCTATCTATCTATCTATCTATCCGTCTATCTGTCCATCTATCTATTTGTCTATCTATTTGTCCATCCATCCATCCATCCATCCATCCATCCATCTACCCATCTATCTATCTATCTATCTATCTATCTATCTATCTATCTATCTATCTATCTATCTATCTATCTATCTATTTATCTATCTATCTATTTATCTATCTATCTATCTATTTATCTATCTATCTATCTATTCGGGACAACTTTCGGGCCAGGGCCCATGGACAACTTCCAGAGATCCCTGGCCTGGCAGTGCTACCGAGAAGCACTACCCATTCGGGATAAGCTCTACAGACACGGCTCGAGAAACACAGGGCCGACCTGCCCGAGATGCGGTCAGAGCGACGAAACCGTTCTGCACGCACTCGTGCAGTGTCCAACAATTTCCGACCTGTGGGCTTATGTCGAACAACTGCTGTCACGTGTGGGACGAGTCGGTTTACCAGCTGAGTCTATCGTCAATATTGTCACCGCCTCCTTCCTTCAAATGGGAAGGAAGAGCTATTTTCATCATCCTTGTGGCTATGGCGAAAGAATGTATCTGGTGGACGCGTCTGAAAGGATTAGAGACAAAAACACTTCTCTTGGTCAATCTCTCATCAACTTCTTCAAGTACCACTTGAAAAGGAAAGTGAGAGTAGAGAGGCAAGTTTGTCTAGCGAATGTTTTAAAAAAAGATGGTGTGAATGTAGCAAGAATGGCACGTATGAATGACGAAGCCACCTTGAGCATAATCCTATGAACCCAGAAATTGAAAACAGAGGGTTACCCACTTGCAAACAAATGTGGTAACATATAACAATATTGACCAAGGTTACCGTAGTCTTTTCCGTAGGCTTTTCTTCCCACGGATAAACCTTATCTGCTTCCCCCTTTACACTGTACATCATGACACTGTGATACACGATCCCTATTGATCGTTTTTTTCCCTCTTTTCTTTTTTCTTTTTTCTTTTGTTTCTTTTCCTTTTTTTTCTTTTTTCCTTTTTACGATCCCTTTTGATCGAAAACCTAGGCCACTTTTTTTTTTCTTTTTCATCCCCCAAAAGAAAAGCTCTACCTTGTAATTTGTCCCATCTGTGTGCAGCCCTGTGTGGCCAATAAGGAAACTTATCTATTTATTTATCCATCCATCTATCCATCCATCCATCTATCTATCTATATCTATCTTTTTATCTATCTATATCTATCTTTCTATCTATCTATCTATCTACTTATCTCTCTCTCTCTCTATCTATCTATCTATCTATCTATCTATCTATCTATTTATCTATCTGTCTGTCTTTCTGTCTATCTGTCACGATCCCTATTGATCGTCCCGACTATTTTTTTATGATCCCTTCTGATTGGAATTCGACCTTTTTTTTTTCCTTCTCTTCTTCCCAAAAAGAAAAGCTCTACTTTGTATTTTGTCCTTTCTGTGTTCCGCCCTGCATGGCCAATAAAGAAATCTATCTATCTATCTGTTACCTATGTATGTATGTAGTATGTATGTATCAATCTGTGTATATATCTATCTATTTTATAATGGTATTTCAAAATAGAAAATTACCCTTTAACAGGTAATTTTACATGCTAGAAATAGCAGCCAAGACGGCCAAAAACCACAATTTTATAGCAAATTTCGAAGTAAATAAAAAATAAAAACCTTTTATACATGCTTGGCCACTGGTGGTGATATTTATAACGAGTATTCACCACCCTATATATATATATATATATATATTTTATAATGTGTATATGTGAAGGCGCATGGCTCAGTGGTTAGAGCGTCGAGCTTACGATCGTGAGGTTGTGAGCTCGAATCCCGGACCGGGCTGCGTGTTGTGTTCTCGAGCAAGGCACTTTATTTCACGTTGCTCCAGTTCACTCAGCTGTAGAAATGAGTTGCGACGTCACTGGTGCCAAGCTGTATCGACCCCTTTGCCTTTCCCTTGGATAACACTGGTGGCGTGGAAAGGAGAGGCCGGTATGCATGGGCGACTGCTGGTCTTCCATAAACAACCTTGCCCTGACTTGTGTCTAGGAGGGTAACTTCCTAGGTGCAATCCCATGGTCATTCATGACCGAAGGGGGTCTTTACTTTTTAATGTGTATATGTGTGTGTATGTACACACACACAAACTCACACATACACATGCAAACAAGAAAAAGGAACTGAGAATATGAGCATATCTCTTTTACTCTCTTACTTGTTTCAGTCATTTGACTGCGGCCATGCTGGAGCACCGCCTTAGTCGAGCAAATCGACCCGGGACTTATTTTGTAAGCCCAGTACTTATTCTATCGGTCTCTTTGCCGAACCGCTAAGTGACGGGGGACAACATAAACACCAGCATCGGTTGTCAAGCAATGCTAGGGGGACAAAACACAGACAAACAAACACACACACATATATATATATATATATACATATATACGACAGGCTTCTTCAGTTTCCGTCTACCAAATCCACTCACAAGGCATTGTCGGCCGGGCTATAGTAGAAGACACTTGCCCAAGATGCCACGCTAGTGGGACTGAACCCGGAACCATGTGGTGGTTAGCAACCTACTTAACAACACAGCCACTCCTGCGCCTATATACATATATATACATATATACGACGGGCTTCTTTCAGTTTCCGTCTACCAAATCCACTCACAAGGCATTGGTCGGCCCGGGGCTATAGCAGAAGACACTTGCCCAAGATGCCACGCAGTGGGACTGAACCCGGAACCATGTGGTTGGTTAGCAAGCTACTTACCACACAGCCACGAGAAATAAGAGAGTGACTCAAGGCCCGAGAGTTTCGTGCGTTTGCTAAGTGCCAGTAGAGTAAACTCACGAACCTTGAGTGACTCTGTTACTTCTGCTAGATATTAATAATAATAATAATGAAATTATTGTATACAGTGCTCAGGTGCACCACAACTTGTCACAAAGTGCATATAAAGTACATGCAGTAATGTATACAAATGTCTGGGAAGCGAACAGTGTATGAGGTCAAGATACATGCTTGTGTGTGTATGGAGGGGAGAAAACTCAGGTGTACTGTTGGCGAATCTAGGAAGCATGGAAGTTTTGAAGAAAATGCAGTGCCTGACAACTAACAACTGATGCCGGCAGTTTGTTCCATGCTCAGCGTGTGTTTGTATGGAGGGGAGAAAAGAAAAATCAGGTGTAGTTGTTGGCGAATCTCTCAGAAAGCATGGGAAGTTTTGAAGGATGCAGTGCTCCGACAACTAACAACCGATTTGCCGGCAGTTTGTTCCATGCTTCAGCGTGTGTATGGAGGGGAGAAAATCAGGTGTAGTGTTGGCGAATCTCAGGAAGCATGGAAGCTTTGAAGGATGCAGTGCTCCGACAACTAACAACTGATGCCGGCAGTTTGTTCCATGCTTCAGCAACCCTCAGCATGAAACAATGTTTCCAAAAGTCATGGGAGCTGTGCTGTTTTCTTACTTTGTAAACATGTCCACGGGTGTTAGACGGGTGGAGTTTGAAAAGGTGCTCAGAGTTATTGTTTGTAAGATGTTGATACACACACACACTCGTGATGAACAGCGAGAATAGGTGCTGAACACTGCATGGTTTCCTGTGGAAAAAAATCTTTCTGTTTTCCAACATTCTCAAATGAACCTCAGTGGAGATAACTTATGGTAATATCTTGACCTCAGGGGAGATAACCTATAGTAATTTCTTTGACCTCAGGGAAGATAAGTTATAGTAATATCTGGTTACCTCCCTTTCACTGCGAAAATGTTACGACTTGTTTGCATTGTGGACGAGAATAATTGAAGTTATGTCTGCCTATACAGACTTTCTATATCCACCCTGTCGCTAGCCCCAGGAGAGATAACTTATATATTTCTTTACTACCCACAAGGGTTTACACACAGAGAGGACAAACAAGGACAGATAAACGGATTAAGTCGATTATATCGACCGCCAGTGCGTAACTGGTACTTATTTAATCGACCCCGAAAGGATGAAAGGTAAAGTCGACCTCGGCGGAATTTGAACTCAGAACGTAACGACAGACGAAATACCTATTTCTTTATTACCCACAAGGGGCTAAACATAGAGGGGACAAACAAGGACAGACAAAGGGATTAAGTCGATTACATCGACCCCAGTGCGTAACTGGTACTTAATTTATCGACCCCGAAAGGATGAAAGGCAAAGTCTACCTCGACGGAATTTGAACTCAGAACGTAACGGCTGACGAAATACCTATTTCTTTATTACCCACAAGGGGCTAAACACAGAGGGGACAAACAAGGACAGACAAAGGGATTAAGTCGATTACATCGACCCCAGTGCATAGCTGGTACTTATTTTATCGACCCCGAAAGGATGAAAGGCAAAATCGACCTCGACGGAATTTGAACTCAGACCGTAACGCAGACGAAATACCTATTTCTTCACTACCCACAAGGGGCTAAACACAGAGGGGACAAACAAGGACAGACAAAGGGATTAAGTCGATTACATCGACCCCAGTGCGTAACTGGTACTTAATTTATCGACCCCGAAAGGATGAAAGGCAAAGTCGACCTCGACGGAATTTGAACTCAGAACGTAACGGCAGACGAAATACCGCTAAGCATTTCGCCCGGCGTGCTAACGTTTCTGCCAGCTCACCGTACCTCCCTTGAACAGCTCTGGCTTGTGAGAAATTACATTCACCGCAGATTAATTAATTCCTTAATAATCTCATGCAAGAATGTTCCTTCACTCTCATAGTGTCCGGACAGGTAATGATCTGATCTTGGACACAAACCGCCTCTTACGATTCGTGTCATATGTCACAAAACTTGTAAGAAGATATCTGGAATTAATAGACATATGCTAGTTCACAAAAGCATTCTTTCAGAATCAGATTCCAAAAGTTCCAATCTGATCTGGCAATGTTTCTACAGCTGGATGCCCTTCCAAACGCCAACCACACCGAGAGTGTAGTGGATGCTTTTTATGTTCCATACATATATATATATATATATGTGAGAGTCTGTGTACATATGTGTGTGTGTGTGTGTTTATATATATATATATATATTATATATATATATATATATATATATATATATATATATATATATATATATGTAATATTATATATATATATATATATATATAGTATATATATATGTATATCTATATATATTTATTATATATATATTATATTATTGGATAACATATATATTATATACATATATATATATACATATATATATATACACATATGTGTACATATATATATATATACATATGTGTATATATATATATGGTGTATCTGTGTGTGTGTGTGGTGTGTCTGTTCACCCCCCTCCATCATCACTTAACAACTGATGCTGATTTGTTCATGTCCCTGTAACTTAGCAGTTCAGCAAAAGAGACAAACGGAAAAAATGACAGGCTTACAAAGAATAAGTTCAGAGGTCGATTTCTTCGACTGGAAAGGTGGTGTTCCAGCATGGCCACAGTCAGATGACTCAAACAAGTGAAAGAGTAAAGAGCTTTTATATGTGTGTGTGTGTGTGTGTGTGAGTTCAGATGACTATATTATCTGGGCGGATACCATGGTGGCTCCCAGTCATCTTCCAGGTTACGACTAGCTGCATGGATTAGTATTTCGCATTTATGACTACTAGGAGTTGTCTATCACACTGTAAATTCTACCGATGGGTAATTCCATGTCCACTTCACTGAATGGTAAGATTATCTGGAGTGTTCATTTGCAATAATTATGACCATAAAGAATATGGAGACTGATACGTCCTCAAAATTTGCATATATTGGGTTGTCTGGAAAGTTCGTGCCAATTTTTAAAGAAAAGAAAAAGGTCAATAAATACTTGCCATTACATTTTTAATCAACCAAATATGAACCATTTTCTTGCACAATGTGTCTCCATCTTTCCTTTAACTTGAAAATACCCTCTTCCCAGAATTGAGGTGGTTTCATGGCAAAGAATTCATCAAGATAACTTTTTACATCATCCAAGGAATTGAAATTTTTACCATTAAGGCTATTCTGCAGAGACCTGAGTAAGTGGAAATCTGAAGGAGCAATATCTGGTGAATATGGAGGGTGGGGTAACACATCCCAGCCAAGCTGCAGTAATTTTTGTCTAGTTCCCAAAGAAACGTGCAGTCTTGCATTATCATGTTGGAAAACAACACCCTTCATATTGGCCAATTCTGGATGTCTCTCTTGAATTGCAGCTTTTAACTCATCCAGTTGTGTGCAGTATTTCTCAGAATTAATTGTCTGGTTACTTGGGAGAAGCTCAAAGTACAGAATTCCTTTTCAATCCCACAAGACACAAAACAAGACTTTTTTAGGGTGAAGACCTGCTTTTGGGGTGGCTAAGGGTGGCTCATGTCGCTTACTCCAGGAACGCATTCTCTGAACATTTCGGTAGATAATCCATTTCTCATCACCTGTCACAATTTGCTTTAAAAAAGGTGCGTTTTCATTCCGTTTATAAAGTGAATCACAGATGGAAATGCGATCCAAAAGGTTCTTCTCACTCAACTAATGTGGTACCCAAACATCGTAGCAATTTGTGTACCCAAGCTTTACCAGGTGCTCATGAGCGATGGATTTTGATAGGTTGAAGCTTTCTGCCAATTCTTGGGGTGTGCAATGTGGGTTATTCTCAATTAATGACGTGATTTGGTCATCATCTGTAATGGATGGTCTGCCTGATCGCTCTTTATCAATAAGGCTACAATCTCCAGCTCAGAACCTTGCGAACCACTTCCGTACAGTTCTTTCGGATAAAGAAACATCACTGTAAACTGCGCATATTTCTTTGGTAGCTTGTGAGGCATTTTTCCCTTTACAGAAAAAGAAAAGCCTCAAGTGCCGAAAATTAACTTTCTTATCTTCCATTTTAAAGGGTTACAGAATTAACACAGGTTATAGGAACATAAACCTTCTTCCATGAAAAGACAGCTTAAACTGTGCTCTAAATGGAGGTGTAGTCAAATCCTATTTTATGGACTCAACCATGTTCTAAAATAAGTCAAAAGGTAAGCTACTATAAATCAGCACGAACTTTCCGGACATCCCGGCCGAGCTGCAGCAATTTTTGTCTGGTTCCCAAAGCATCAAGTGCCGAAAAGGAACTTTCTTATCTTCCATTTTAAAGGGTTACAGAATTAACACAGGTTATAGGAACATAAACCTTCTTCCACGAAAAGACAGTAATTTCCCTTTATATAACGGTATTTTTTCATAGCGTTTTCAAATAGCCAGATAACCGAAGAGATGGTGTTGTGGATTTCCACTTCGGCATTTGAAACTCAGAGTTTTATCTTGACTATCGAGTAATGTAACATATTATTATATAGATATATATATATATATATATATGGTAAAAGCACCATCCGTTCGTGTCCGTTTGCCAGCTCTGTCTGGCACCTGTGCGGGTGGCACGTAAAAAGCACCCACTACACTCACGGAGTGGTTGGCGTTAGGAAGGGCATCCAGCCGTAGAAACACTGCCAGATCTGACTGGGCCTGATGAAGTCTTCTGGCTTCACAGACCCCAGTTGAACCGTCCAACGCATGCTAGCATGGAAAGCGGACACGCTAAATGATGATGATGATGATGATGATATAATCTATATATATATATATATATATATATATATGTATGTATATATGTATGTATATATGTATGTATATATTTATGTATGTATATATGTATATATACATGTATATATATATTGGTTTCACTCATAACCCCTATCTCACTTTGTACTTATATGTATATATATATATTTATGTATATGTATATATGTATGTATATGTATATATATATATGTGTGTGTATATATATGTGTGTGTATATATATATATGTGTATATATATATATATATGTATATACATATATGTATATATATATGTATATATATATATATATATATGTGTATATATGTATATGTATATATATATATATATATATGTATATTTTATATATATATATTTATCATATTGGAGGAAAAATCAAAAGGAGGGCAGAACGAGTATCTCAAGTCATTAAGAATTAATTTAATTAGGGTAAGGTGACACTCATATACACACATATATAAACACTGACTCGTTGGTCAACACCCGAGCAAGAAGCAAACTGGAAGACGGGGAAAGGGAATGGAGGTAATCCAGTTTCTAATCTCCTGAATCTTGAGAAAGTCATTAAAAGAACCCGTTTAAGTACATTGGCCGGCACCGGTTATCTTAGAGTAAACAAGGAAATGTGCGGCCTCGATATCTATTGACACATAGCTTGTTGCTAGGAAGCACCACCTGCTGTTATTCTAGTAGTAGTAGTAGTGGTGGTGGTGGTGGTAGGAGTGGAGTAGTAGTAGTAGTAGTAGTAGTAGTGGTGATGGTGTTTTGGTACTGAGTATTTCATTTTTTATTGTTAGCAAATGGTAGTGGTGGTGGTGGTGGTAGTAGTACTGTTGGTGGTAGTAGTAGTATTGGTGGTAGTGTTACTGGTGGTGGTGGTAGTAGTAGTTGTGGTGATGTTGGTGGAGGTGGTAGTACTAGTATTAATAGTAGTAGTAGTAGCAGCAGCAGTAGTGGTAGTAGTAGTAGTACCAGTGATAGTAATAGTAGTAGTAGTAGTAGTAGTAGTGATGGTGATTGTAATAATAGTAGTAGTGTCTGTAGTAGCAGTAGCTGGTGTTGTTGTGTGGTGGTGGTGGTGGTAGTTGTGGTGGTGGTGGTGGTGGTTGTGGTAGTTGTGGTGGTGGTGGTGGTTGTGGTAGTTGTGGTGGTGGTGGTAGTTGTGGTGGTGGTTGTGGTAGTTGTGGTGGTGGTGGTGGTGGTTGTGGTAGTTGTGGTGGTGGTGGTAGTTGTGGTGGTGGTAGTATATCCCTCCATGTCTTCTCATTTTATTTTTATTTGTTTTTGTTTTTCATTTAATTCTTCTCCTGCTGACTTACTGCAAAAGTCTGTACCTTCTTTCACTTATTCCCATCATGGGACTGCAGCCATGCTCAAGCACCCCCTTCAAGGGGTTTTACTCAAATGAATTAACCCCCTATTTTTTTTTTTTTAAGCCTGATATGTGTATATTCTTTGTATTTTTTTGTCAAACCACTAACTCATGGGGATAAAAACAAACCAACATCGGTTATAAAGTGATAGCAACACTGACACAGACACACACACTAAAATAATTTCGTTATTTCCTTTAGCAAGTTCGGATGGTTCTTTTACGTGCCACCAGCACTGGTATCACAACAACAATTTTCGATCAAAAATCAATGGAAATTGTAGTTGTGATACCAGTGCCGGTGGCACGTAAAAGAACCGTCCGAATGTGGCCGTTGCCAGCGCCGCCGCAACTGGCCTCCGTGCCGGTGGCGCATAAAAAGCACCAACCGATCGTGACTGTTGCCAGCCTCGTCTGGCCCCCGTGCCGGTGGCACGTAAAAAGCACCATCCGATCGTGGCCGTTTGCCAACCTCCTCTAGCCCCTGTGCTGGTGGCACGTAAAAAGCACCCACTACATTCACGGAGTGGTTGGCATTAGGAAGGGCATCCAGCTGTAGAAACTGCCAGATCAGACTGGGCCTGGTGCAGCCTCCTGTGGCCTCTGTGCTGGTGGCACGTAAAAAGCACCAACCGATCGTGGCTGTTGCCAGCCTCGCCTGGCACTTGTGCTGGTGGCACGTGAAAAGCACCCACTACATTCACGGAGTGGTTGGCATTAGGAAGGGCATCCAGCTGTAGAAACTGCCAGATCAGACTGGGCCTGGTGCAGCTTCCCAGACCCCGGTCAAACCATCCAACCCATGCTAGCATGGAAAGCGGACTTTAAACGATGATGATGACACACACACGCACACACATATATAACCACATATCTACAATGTCTATTCCAGTGATTCCCAGCAGTTGATGGATGGCCACAAATTCCGTGTGTTTGCAGCCCAGTATCACCCCGCTACACAAAATACTTTCATATCAGGAGGATGGGATAACACAGTCCAAGTGAGTCTTCATAAGTTTATTATTACTATCGTTATTATTTGGCCTGATTGGCGAGACGCTAAACCAGTATGAAGCGGTGACTGACAGGGGCAAAGATAAAGCGGGGAAAAGTCTGTGGGCTTGCAACTGGGCACCTGGAGAGGCAAGCCCATGCCGTCCAAACAGCGTCGTAGGGCGCTTGCTGGACAGACGGACCCGTTAAACTGCTCGGGGCTGGTTCGGTCCGACCTCCAGGTGGATAAGAACTGGGAAGAGGTGACGAGCAGGGTGGCACGTCTCACCCAGAAATGGGCCGAGAGGAAGCAGTTCCCTGAAAGGGGTCGAGCGGAGGTGGCGAATGCGTACATCGCATCCGTCATCTATTACCGCTTGACCGTCGTCCCTTGTCCCGACCGCTGGTTGGCCAAGCTGTACGCCTGCTCTTCGACTTTTGTGGAAGGGTCAGGTGCCACTGGTCAGGCGATCCATCTGCTGTCACGACCGCTGAACGGAGGCCTTGGAATGCCGTGGTTGCTGTTGCGCAGACATGCGCTCAGGCTGCGGCATCTCAAGCGCTTCCTAGACGGTGAACAGGTGTGGTCGTCTTTTGTCAGACGCGATTTTCCGCAGCTCGTCTCTTTGACGGAGCTGCAGACCTGGATCAACGTAGACCGAGAAAGGGCGCTTGGCACCTCGAGTGCCGTCAAGCCCTCTCCGCCCTCCGCGGCAGGCGGCAATGCGGTCGGTTACAGCTCCACTCTAGCGTTCTATAGAGGGTTAGTGGAGGAAAAATGCGACGACGTTCTCGGGGAGAAACTCTAGGCGTTGAAGACGACGAACTGAGCGGTCTGTTCGGGAGGACTTTCGGGCCGGGGCCGATGGATAATTCCAGAGGTCTCTCGCCTGGCAGTGCTACCGAGGGGCTCTGCCTGTTCGAGATAAACTCATACCGGCACGGAAGTGCCGTCAGCGGGCCTGCTGCGAGGTGTTGCCAGGACGACGAAACCGTTCTGCACACACTCGTCCATGCCCGAGTATTGCTGAAATATGGGTTATGTCGAACAGCTACTGTCACGTGTAGGAGGATCCGACTATCGGCCAAATCCATTGTGAAGATTGCCCCACCGACCTCCTTTAACAAGGAGGGCGAGGCCGTTTTCTTGTGCCTAGTGGCTGTGGCGAAAGAGGTCATGTGGTGGACTCGTTTGAAAGGCTAAAGACAGACACTTTCCTCTTTGGTCAAGGCCTCATCAACTTTTTCAAGTTTCACTTGAAAAGGAAGATGAGGTTAGAGAGGAAAGTGCTGTCCGATAGCAAGTTTTATGAAAGGTGGGTGAATTGTGCGAGACTGGCCTGTATAAATGGACCAGTTCTCAGGTTTCGCCTGTGATTTCAAAAAGGTAATACAAAAGGAGAAAAGAAAAGGGGACTCTCTACACCCCCTTTTTAGACCAGGCTCCCGTTGGCTTTTGTAAGGTTTTTTCCACCAGGAACCTTTCGAAACGTCTCCCCTTTTGGGAGTTTTTCATTGTTGAATTTTATAAGTTGTTATAAAGATTTTTACTCGATGTTTTTAACAAACGGACAAAACCCTTTGTAACCTTTCGTCCTGTTTTGTCCCTTTATGTAATCATGCGTGTTAGCCCTTGTGGCCAATAAAAAAGAATTGATTATTATTATTATTATTATTATTATTTATTATTATTAATTATTATTATTATCACTATTATTATTATTATTATTTATTATTTATTATTATTATTTATTATTATTATTATTTATTATTATTATTATTATTATTATTATTATACTATCGTTATATTATTATTATTATTATTATTATTATTATTACTATCATTTTATTATTATATTATTATTATCATTATTATTATTTATTATTATTATTATTATTACTATCGTTATTATTATTATTATTATTATTATCATTATTATTATCATTATTATTATATTAATTACTATTATTATATTAATTATTATTATTAGTACTATTATTATTATTATTATTATTATTATGATTATTATATTATTATATTTTGACTTTTGCTTTATATTTGTACAAGTTGGCTCCAAGTCTCACCCAGAGACCGCAAGAGACACCAGGTTGGAAGTTCACCGTTGTTGTTATGCCTAGTGTGCCATATATTTGCTTGTTTTTTGTGTTGTACTAGTGGATGTCTAAAAAAAAAAAAATTGTTTGTTTTAAACCTTGAGATTACATAGAAAGTATTTTGCGTAGGATATGAGCAGTTCCCATGAGCACTATCTTTTGAATTTCTGCCATTGGGGTTTCCTGGTATCTGAGTTAGGTAGCAATCAGCCCCTTTGCTAT
Source organism: Octopus sinensis (assembly GCF_006345805.1). Lineage (NCBI taxonomy): Eukaryota > Metazoa > Mollusca > Cephalopoda > Octopoda > Octopodidae > Octopus > Octopus sinensis. The sequence continues at coordinate 8,862 of NW_021832554.1, read as the reverse complement.
CATTCCCAGGGCACCTATGACAACAGGTATTGTTTTAGTCTTCAGCTTCCACATTTTGCTGATTTCTATTTCAAGATCTTTATATTTGACTCAGTTTTTGGTAGGTCTTGACAGATACGTTTATATCGAGGACAGTCATATCAATGAGGAGGCATGTTCTTCTTCTTCTTCTTTATATTATATTATTATTATTTATTATTATTATCATATTATTGATGGATGAGAGCAGAGAGCATGCCATCAAAGTGACACTGGGGTAAAATATACGAAGCCCAGTATACCCATCATGACTACCCGTCTGATAAGGGTACACCAGGCACATGCATCACAACCATATGTGCGCAACATGGTGATCTCATATCAAGATAGACATGACCTGCATGACCTTGCAGGTGGGGCCCAGTTAGAATTTTCTTCAGGTCCAAGTAGCCATCCCACTCAAAAGGTCCCAGATAAGGTTGTTAAGGATGTGAACGAAACACCATGTTCCAAAGGTGATTATTCACCCCAAAGAATTCCTTTCAACACATGGCTATGATGCTCTCCCACTACTTCTGCTCGTGATCAGAGATGCACATACCGTCAGGCACTGAGGGATGCTCAACTGGTTAAGGTCAAACAACTGACAGGCAAATCTGTGGTATTGAGCAGAATATTTGCTGTAGCCCATCTTTTACACCAGACAAAACAATGTACATGAAACACTTCCAATCAGTTAGATCAGAAGCCATGAGAGCCACTGCCTGGTACTACATCAGGGCATTAGCAAATCTGTGGTATTGAGCAGAATATTTGCTGTAGCCCATCTTTTATACCAAGACAAACACATGTACATGATAACACTTCCAATCAGTTAAGATCAGAAGCCATGAGAGCCACTGCCTGGTACTACATCAGGGCATTAGCAAATCTGTGGTATTGAGCAGAATATTTGCTGTATCCCAATCTTTTATACCAAGACAAAACAATGTACATGATACACTTCCAATCAGTTAAGATCAGAAGCCATGAGAGCCACTGCCTGGTACTGCATCAGGGCATTAGCAAATCTGTGGTATTGAGCAGAATATTTGCTGTAGCCCATCTTTTATACCAAGACAAAACAATGTACATGATAACACTTCCAATCAGTTAAGACCAGAAGCCATGAGAGCCACTGCCTGGTACTGCATCAGGGCATTTATAATTATTATTATTATCATTATTATTATTATTATTATTATTGAGAAAGGGAGTAGTGCATGCCATCAAAGTGACACGGGTACAAATATATGAAGCCCAGTATACCCATCATGACTACCTGTCTGATGAGGGTACACCAGGTACATGCATCTATTATCATCATCATCATCATCATTGTTGTTATTGAGCTGAAATTCCATTGAGATTTACTTTGTGTGTCGTGGGGTTGATTTAATCAACTAGTTCCCTTGCCCCAAAATTTCAGGCTTTGTCCTTATAGTGGAAAGGATTATTATTGTTATTATTATTATTATTATTATTATTGATGTGAGCGAGCAGAGCATGCCATCAAAGTGACACTGGGGTAAAATATACAAGCCCAGTATACCATCATGACTACCCGTTATAAGGGTATAACCGGCACATGCATCACAACCATATGTGCGACATGGTGATCTCAATCAGATAGACAGTGCATGACCTTGCAGGTGGGGCCCAGTTAGAATTTTCTTCAGATCGGTAACCCATCCCGCTCAAAAGGTCCCTGAATAAGGGTGTTTAAGGACGTTGAACGAAAACACCATGTTTCCAGAGGTGAATTATTCAAACCCCAAAGAAGAATTCCTTTCAACACATGGCTATGATGCTCTCCCACTACTTCTTCTGCTCGTGATCAGAGATGCACATATCGTCAGCCACTAAGGGACATGCTCAACTGGTTAAGGTCAAACACTGACAAGCAAATCTGTGGTATTGAGCAGAATATTTGCTGTAGCCCATCTTTTATACCAAGACAAAACAATGTACATGATAACACTTCCAATCAGTTAAGATCAGAAGCCATGAGAGCCACTGCCTGGTACTGGCATCAGTATTATTATTATTATTATTATTGTTATTATTATCATTGAGTGAGAGAGCAGTGCATGCCATCAAAGTGACACTGGGGTAAAATATACGAAGCCCAGTATACCCATCATGACTCCCCGTCTGATAAGGGTACACCAGGCACATGCATCGCAACCATATGTGCGCGACATGGTGATCTCATATCAAGATAAACAGCACATGACCTTGCAGGTGGGGCCCAGTTAGAATTTTCTTCAGGTTGAATAGCCCATCCTGCTCAAAAGGTCCTTGAATAAGGGTTGTTTAAGCATGTTGAACAAAACACCCATGTTATGCATTGGGGTCGATGCAATTGACTTAACCCCCTCCTCACCACAAGGTACCCTTTAAATTATTATTATTATTACTAAGTTGGCAAGCTGGCTGAAATGTTAGCACGCTGGGCGAAATGCGTAGCGGTATTTCGTCTGCCGTTATGTTCTGAGTTCAAATTCCGCTGAGGTCGACTTTGCCTTTCATCCTTTCGGGGTCGATTAAATAAGTACCAGTTACGCACTGGGGTCGATATAATCGACTTAATCCGTTTGTCTGTCCTTGTTTGTCCCCTCTATGTTTAGCCCCTTGTGGGTAATAAAGAAATAGATATTTCGTCTGCGTTATGTTCTGAGTTCAAATTCCGCTGAGGTCAACTTTGCCTTTCATCCTTTCGGGGGTCGATAAATTAAGTACCAGTTATGCACTGGGGTCAATGTAATCGACTTAATCTCCTTGTCTGTCCTTGTTTGTCCCCTCTATGTTTAGCCTCTTGTGGGCAATAAAGAAATAAGAAACAATAGCACGCTGGGCGAAATGCTTAGCAGTATTTCATCTGTCTTTACATTCTGAGTTCAAATTCCACTGAGGTCAACTTTGCCTTTCATCCTTTCGGGGTCAATAAAATAAGTACCAGTTGATTATTGGGGTCGATGTAATCGACTAATCCCTACCTCCCCCAATCTGCCCTTGTGGCAAAAATTTGAAATAATATTAATAATAATAATAATAATAATAATAATAATAATAATATTAATAATAATAATAATTGTTATTATTATTATTATTATTATTATTATTATTATTATTATTATTATTATTATTATTATTATTAAGGCAGCGAGCTGGCAGTATCGTTAGCATGCCGGGCAAAATGACAAAATGGCAATTTGTCCATCTTTAAGTTCTGAGTTCAAATTCTGCAAGGGTCGACTTTGCCTTTCAGCCTTTCGGGGTACAATAAATTAAGTACCATGAAACACTGGGATCAATGTAGTCGACTACCCCCCCCACACCACCCTACAAATTTGTCACCACCTCCACCACCACCACCACTCTATATCCTTTTACTAACCACACCTTCTCTGCCTCTTCTCTCTTTCAGTATTGGGATGACAGGAACCCTCGCTCCTTCAGGTGAAAGACATATCTAATTACTTTACTTCTTCCTTCCTTCTTTCCCTCCTTTCTTTCCTCCTTCTTTATTTCCTTCTTTCTTCTTTCGTTCTTTCTTTCTTTCCGTGCATTTTTACTTCTTTCTATTACTCTTTCTTTCTCTCCTTCTTTATTTCCTTCTTTCTTTCTTTCGTTCTTTCTTTCTCTCTTTATTTCTTTCTTTTTTTCATTCTTGCTTTCTTTCCCTCTTTCTCTCTGTCTTTCCTTCTTTCTTTCTCTTTATTTCCTTCTTTCTTTCTTTCGTTCTTTCTTTCTCTCTTTCTTTATTTCTTTCTTTCTTCATTCTTGCTTTCTTTCTCTCTTTCTTTCCTTCTTTCTTTCTCTTTATTTCCTTTCTTTCTTTCATTACTTCTCGATTTCTTTCTCTATTTCTTTCTTTCTTTCTCTTTCTTTCTTTATTTCTTTCTTTTTTCATTCTTGCTTTCTTTCTCTCTGTCTTTCCTTCTTTCTTTCTCTTTCTTTCTTTCTTTCTTTCTTTGTTTCATTCTTCCTTTCTTTCTCTCTTTCTCTCTGTCTTTCTTCTTTCTTTCTTTCTCTCTTTCTTTCCTTCTTTCTTTTTATTTCCTTTCTTTTTTTCATTCTTGCTTTCTTTCCCTCTTTCTCTCTGTCTTTCCTTCTTTCTTTCTCTTTATTTCCTTCTTTCTTTCTTTCTCTCTGTCTTTCTTTCTTGCTTTCTTTCTCTCTTTCTCTCTTTCTTTCCTTCTTTCTTTCTCTTTATTTCCTTTCTTTCTTTCATTACTTGTCGATTTCTTTCTCTATTTCCTTCTTTTGTTCTTTCTTTCTCTCTTTCTTTTGTTATTCATTTATTTGCTTGCTTATTTTAGTATCCCCCTTTCATTCCCCATCTGTGTTTCTAGTTGTGGCTTACCATCTGGTGATTCCATTCCTGGATTAACGAGCATTTGCATAACACAGTCATTTTCTTTGAAGACAGCCTTGAATAATGAATATATATATAGACAGATAGATAGACAGACAGATAGATAGATAGATAGATTAAGAAATGGAGTTAAACGCAGGTGTTATTCAAATTTTAATACTTCCAACATATGTTTCGAAGAAAGCATTGATATTATTCCGGAAGGAATAATACCAATTGGACAAAAAGATGTGCACAAAGTGACATCGGACAAAAAATCTGGTCACGGATTTGTACCATTAAAATTCTTCAAGGCAGTGTTTGGGGAAGAAACACAGACACACACACACACACACACACACACACACACATAGAGAGAGAGAGAGATAATGGTGAAAATAAATGCACTATCTTTATTCGAGCACCACCTTTATTTGAACAAATTGACCCCAGGACTTATTCTTTGTGAGCCTAGTACTTATTCTATCGGTCTCTTTTACCAAGCTGCCATGCAGTGGGACTGAACCCAGAACCATGTGGTTGGTAAGCAATACGTATGTAATATAATTTCTTTATCTTCGGATTCTTTTAAGTATGCTGGGCCACTGGTTTAAATTGATATTAATTAATTAATATTAATTTCTACCCTCATTATTTAACTTATATATATATATATATATATATATATATATATATATATATAATAATATATATATATACAAAATGAGGAAAGAGAAAATGGAGAAATATATCTAAATCAGTCATCAACTATCAGATAATACCCCAATCAATACTTTATTAAACCACTACACAATAGCAATGATATTATACATTAATATAGTACAATATAATAACAAGACATAGAAATAGAAATAGAAATACATTTACATTATAGCTGACAGCTGTTTCGGCGTGAAGACAGGTATGTCCCATTTAACCTATTAGCCATATAAAGCAGGTACAAATGAGACATTAACAAGAATATTCACGGCCTCTTCAGAGATTTTAATGCAATTATGAGTACAAATCCTAAAAAATTTAATATAATATAAATATGTGTGCATACACACTCATATTCTTACATATATATATATACACAATAATACAATATAAACAATATAGATCAATATACATTAACAAACACAATAATGTTCCATATTGAACTCCACAGTTCCTCAACCAACATCAAGAAACCACAACAACCCCTATCTCATTTTATAATTTATATATATATATACATATTAATTACCACATGTATGTATATATATATTCACATATTGACACATGCACACACACACACACACATAGATAGCTATATATACGTATACAGACCCTAATTGTCATCCGTTTTATTCCTTCCATAGACATTTCACTGGTCCCCATATCTGTGGTGACTCCCTGGCCATTGATGCCTCAACCAACCAAATTCTTACTGGATCTTGGAGAAGGACAAACATCTTACAGGTACGACATCCTTGCCTAGATATGGGTGTGGTGGTGGTGGTGGTAGTAGTAGTAGTAGTAGTAGTAGTAGTCGTAGTAGTAGTAGTGTAGTTGTAGTAGTAGTGGTGGTGGTGGTATTAGTAGTAGTAGTCATAGTAGTAGTTGTAGTAGTGGTGGTGGTGGTGGTGGTAGTAGTCGTTGTAGTTGTAGTAGTAGTAGTGCCAGTTATGCTTGTAGGAGTGAGGTTGGAGGTAGGGGTAGTAGTTGTGATGATGGTGGTGGTGGTGGTGGTGGTGGTGGTGGTCGTTGTCATGGTTGTGGAAGTTGTAGCGGTAATGGTGGTTGTGGGTAGGATTACGGTATTGTTGTAGTTGTGGTAGTTGTGGCAGTGGTAGCGATGAGGGTAATTAATGTGGTGTGGAACGAGGAAGTGTTGTTGTGGTAGTAGGGATGGTGGTAGGGTGGTGGTGGTTGTTGTGGTGGTAATGATGGAAGGAATGATGGTTGGTAGTGGTGGTTGTGGTGATGGTGGTGGTGATGGTGGTGATAGTTGTGATAGTGGTGGTGGTTGTGGTCATGGTAGTGATGGTAATGTTGACAGTAGTAGAGGTAGTAGTTGTGATGGTGGTGGTGGTTGTGGTAGTAGTTGTGAGGGTGGTGGTGGTTCAGGTAGTAGTTGTAATGGTGGTGGTGGTTGTGGTCATGGTAGTGATGGTGATGTTGACAGTAGTAGAGGTAGTAGTTGTAATGTTGGTGGTGGTTGTGGTCATGGTAGTGATGGTGATATTGACAGTAGTAGAGGTAGTAGTTGTGATGGTGGTGATTGTGGTGGTGGTGCTAGGAGTTACGGAGCTAGTAGTCATGGCGGTATTGGTAGTGGCTGTGGTGGTGTTGTTGTTGTTGGTGGTGGTGGTGGTAGTTGTGGGGGCTTCAGTTAACAATGTGACTCCTGTGGCTGTAATTGCTGCTGCTGCTGCCACTGCTGCTACCATTGCCATTGTTACTGTTGTTGTTATTGTTGCTGTTGTCTTTCATATATGCCTGTACGCTCCCACACACGTACAAAGACAAACACATGTAAGCATACACACACACACACATATATATATGTTGAATCGCTAGCTTCTGCACGCATTTTTTTCTCTCCTTGTTTCTTTTCTGTGTATCTTTCTGTCGAAGAGCATAGGCTCGAAACGTAAAAGACTTTTTCTATTCCTGAGCGCCATACTAATACATTGTTTGTTTGTACTCCACCTGCCTTCGTCATTTGTTTATTTTCGTAAAGCTTCCCGTTTCGCCATGTTGATTCGCTAGCCTCTGCACGCATTTTTTTTCTCTCCTTCTTTCTGTGTTTCTTCTCTGTGTATCTTTCTGTTGAAGAGCGTAGGCTCGAAACGTTAAAGACTTGTTTTATTTATATTCCTGAGCGCCATACTAATACAATTGTTTGTTTGTATTCCACCTGCCTTCGTCTTTTGTTTATTTCCGTAAACCTGCCTTCGTCTTTTGTCTATTTTCATAAAGCTTCCCTATATATATATATACACACATACACTCATTTAAATCACACACGCACGCACATATAGACCAATGCACGAACATATAGACTTCTATGAGCAATGGACTCGTACAAAGTTTCAATTGTTTCCAAAGGAATTTTTGTCCATTCTTCAGCTAAAACAGTCTCCAGTGCTTGTAGTGATGACCAATGCATGAACATACACAGCCATACAGATGTACATACACATATGTACATGTATACATATATACATAAATATATATATGTGTGGGGGGGGGTGTATACATATAAGCACACATACATTCATACATTCCTATATACATATATTACTTACATACATGCTTACATATATATATATATAAATCTCGAAATCTTTAAAATGTTTTAGCCCGAAGGCCGCGGCCATGCTGGGGCACCATATATATATATATATATATATATATATATAATATATATTATCTATATATATATATATATATATATATGGTGTGTGTATGTATATGTATGTATTAGATAGATAGATATACACATACAGACATGTATACATATGTGTGTACATACTACATATATATATATATATATATATATATATACACACACATGTATGTTTACATATGTACATTCTCACTTGTATACATATATGTATACACATAAATGCATACATGTTTACGTACATACATACACACCTGTATACATACATAAATACATTAATGTGTGCATACATACAACTATATACACATGTATGCATACATACATCATCATCATCATCATCATCATCGTTTAACGTCCGTTCTCCATGCTAGCATGGGTTGGACGGTTCGACCGGGGATCTGGGAAGCCAGAAGGCTGCACCAGGCTCCAGTCTTATCTGGCAGTGTTTCTACAGCTGGATGCCCTTCCTAACGCCAACCACTCCGTGAGTGTAGTATAAATACATACATATATATACATACATATATATACATAGTATATATACACACACACATACACACACACATGAACACACCTAAAGTGTAAACAGAACAAAAATATGATTGTAAAAATTACACAACAAATACACTGTGTAATAATAATAATAATAATAATAGTAATAATGATGATGATGATGATTTCTCTATTGACCAGAAAGGATTTACATCAGACAAACATTATGGGTGTCACAGGGTAAAACATTGAATGAGCGTCTCTGCGTCTCCGTGTGTGTGTTTTTATTGTGAGGGTTTTGCATGTAAACAGGTTTTACGAATAGAAGCAGACAAAAAAGCAATAACATTTTAATAATATGTAATCCTCGATTGGGAGGGGACATTGGAGGGGTGCTCATGGAAAAACCCCCGTGAAATCACAGGTGCCCTGGCTTCTGGTGCAGGTGCCTTGTCTCCTTTCCTTATCTGCGATTTACAGGCATGGAAAACGGACGTCAAATGATGATGATGATGATGATGATGGTGGTGGTGGTGGTGGTGTTATATAGATATAATATATACGCCAGTGCTTTTCAAACTTTTTGCTGCTGAGCGAA
>NW_021832553.1:30000-59974 GCF_006345805.1 Octopus sinensis | reverse complement strand
ATGAAAGGTCAGGCAAGTCGCTGGGGGTAGTTGCTTTGTTTTCTCTGGTGATGGCAGATGTATTTCCGGTGTCCGTGCAAGTTACTTCCGGTGACTGCACATATGTATGTATGTATGTATGTATGTATGTATGTATGTATGTATGTATGTATGTATGTTTGTAAGTATTTATGTATGTATGTATGTATGTATGTATGTATGTATTTATGTTTGTAAGTATTTATGTATGTATGTATGTATGTATGTATGTATGTATGCATGTATGTATGTATGTACGTATGTAAGTATTTATGTATGTATGTATGTATTTATGTATGTATGTATGTATGTATTTATGTATGTATGTATGTATGTATGTATGTATGCATGTATGCATGTATGTATGTATTTATGTATGTCATTATTCAGTTTTATTTGAAGATTTTTTGCCAATAGAAAAATAACCCTGACCCTATATCCTTTGAAAATGTTGTTTTCTGCTCAAGGCTCTTTTTCATCTCATGCATATTCTTGAGTTACAGTTTCAATTCATCCACAATGAAGCAGTGTGTAATTTTGGTATTTCTGTTCCTTGTGAACCAGTCGGATACCCTTCAGACATCCTTAACATGAATGACGAGGGATTTACACAAAGTATATAAACAGCATCACAGAGACATTGCCCTTTGGACTATACCTCTGTGATACCTTATTTTATCAGTGGTAATACAAACACTCGTATTTAGTCTTAAGATGGTGGCCCACGATAAAGTCAGGTGAGCAATGGCTTTGACTATGCCCACTGGAACGCTAGCAAATCGAAGGGCTTCTAGCATTCATGAGTTGAGGACAGAATCAAAGGCTTTCTTGGGATCTTTCCTTTTGACCGGCACTTTGTAACATAATTTCTAGGTAAATAAAAAGTTTTAAACTTCGTATACTGGTAGAATGTGAAAAGCAGTTGTCTGAAAATATCTTTATGGTGTTATCTAGCATGTGACATGAAGTTGTCGCTAAGACACGGTAAATTGAGATCCGTTGAAAGGATTACTCTGATTGCAAAGAAATAAGAACCCACGGTGTGGTAGAAGCCATAGCTACTCATAATGAAAAGGAGTACAGGTGGAATGCCCCAGTGAAGATTTCAGTAAAATATAAACGGAATAGACCTGTCATTATGATTTGGGATTGTGAAAAGAAACTGTTGTGTAAATCAGCTATCTAGCAGATGTTAACATAAAGGTAACATAAAGGTAATCGAATACTAAAATACCTATGGTATCTATTGAGAAATCTTCAGTTACTCTATCCAGATTAGAAGCTCAGATTTGTACTCGTAATTATTGGGGCACAGTGATATGTAACACACAGCCTAAGTAGTAATCTTGAGAAATTAGTTTCCTCAAAACCACAAAGGAGAAAGCTGATTTGAAGACTACAGAGACAAGCCCTCTCTGAAACTGTAAAACTCTGTGAAACTTTCCAGAAGTTTATCATTGAAGTATATAAGTGCATGTCTCTATATGCATGAGAATACATATATTAAACAAATAAATGAATCTGCACACACACTGACTCCAAATCCTGCACATATACACAAATCCATGCAAAAATATATTGTTGCTGATGTTGAAATTCCAATGAAGAAGCCATAGATCTAGGTTAGAAAGTGATTCTTTTTCTATTGGAAGAAATCACGAAATGAAAATACATACATATATACATTTGTGTGTAGGTGATGTGTGTAAAGGTATACATATGTAATTATATACACGTATGTATGCATATATGCAAACGCAATGCGTAAATTCAATGCAAGATAAACAGGTAAGCAAATTATTATTCTTGTTCATTGACCCAACTTAAATTTCTATTTCATAAGATATGCCAAGAATGTTACCCAACCTGACCAGTCGTTGAATCGCACAAGGAAGTCTTCCTGATGCATAAAAATATTTATTATTAAAAAGTACGACGTAAATAAATATAAATGATTAAATAAGAATTTCTTACGTTTTGTGTTCAGATACGCTTAGTGTCATTTTGGGCCAAATCTGAAACCCTGGCAGTCAAAGCGGCAAGCTGGTATAAAGGAGGCGAGCTGGCAGAATGGTTAGCACGCCTGGTGAAATGCTTAGCAGTATTTTGTCTGCCGCTGCGTTCTGAGTTCAAATTCAGCCGAGGTCGACTTTGCCTTTCATCCTTTCGGGGTCGATAAATTAAGTACCAGTGACGCACTGGAGTCGATGTAATTGACTTAATCCGTTTCTCTGTACTTGTTTGTCCCCTCTATGTTTAGCCCCTTGTGAGCAATAAAGAAATAGGTATTTAGTCCGTCTTCATGTTCTGAGTTCAACGAAATTTCAAGCCTATTTTAAAGAAGGCTGCACCAGGCCCAGTCAAATCTGGCAGTGTTTCTACAGCTGGATGCCCTTCCTAATGCCAACCACTCCGTGAGTGTTGTGGGTGCTTTTTACATGCAACCGACACAGGTGCCAGACGAGGCTGGCAAATGGCCATACACGGATGGTGCTTTTTACATGCCACCGGCACGGAGGCAAGGCGAGGCTGGCAACGGCCACGATCGGAGGCCAGTCAGGGCGGCGCTGGCTACGGCCATGTTCGGATGAATCTCTTACGTGCCACCGGCACTGGTATCATAACTACAAATTCCATTGATGTTCATCGATTTCGATTTTGATTTTGGTTTTCACTTGCCTCAACAGGTCTTCACAGGTAGAGGCCATGGTAGAGACTACGTCCCAGGTAGAGGACACGGGTTATGGTCTCACTTGTCCTGCCAGGTCTTCTCACGCACAGCATACTTCCAAAGGTCTCGGTCTCTGGTCATTACCTTGGTGAGACCTAAAGAGCGAAGGTCATGCCTCACCACCTCATCCCAGGTTTTCCTGGGTCTACCTCTTCCACAGGTTCCCTCAACCGCTAGGGTGTGGCACATTTTCACACATTTTCCTCCATCCGCTGTCTCATTCTACACAGCAGTTGGGACGGTTTTCAGTCCCCCAACTCTTCTGCAGACACGAGTTGGTTGAGTCGTCTCTGCTGTGATGCAGTAGTTCGCATTATTAATTCCTTGCGGAAAGCTTCGTACGACACCGTGCCTGGCGGTGCCATGACTAGGTCTCTCACCTCAGCCAATACTTCTGGTGGGACTGACCCAATGATGTGCGTGAGTTTTGCAGAGTCGTGCTTGATTCTATTCGCGGCGAATTGTGCTTCTATGTGGACGAACCACAGGGCTGGGTCGTTGGACCAAAAAACCGTGACCTTCATGGTTAAAGCTGCTTGCGTGGTTGGTATATCGGCCTCTGTTGTTGGTTTTGGCGTGTCCATGCTGATTCTTGATATGCTGTTCGCTTCCTATCACGTCGGGGTCACCAATTGTAGCGGGTATGATTCTTGGCCACTACTTCTGGTCTGATCCGAGGGTAGCCGTTAACAGGACTGTTGTCGCAATTAGATCCGATCCAAGAATAGTCCTAAAAAGGACTGTTATCGCATTCAGATCAGACTTGAAATAGCCCTGAAAAGGACTGTGGTCGTAATCAGTAAAACTGGACAGACGAAAGCAGTAGTTGAAATGACGGTCAGACAAGAGGTGTAAGTTTATACAGCGATTTATTTCAGGCGTGAGTGGCGAGCGAGGCAGGCGAGAGGGACACGATTTACATCAGTCGAGGGCCAAAAAGCCAACTGCTTTTTCTTTGGTCACCATTTCGGTTCAACAACTATGGACAAAACAATCACGAATGATTTTACATAATAATACATTTGGGGTCAATTAAAAATTTGATGATGATTATACATTTTCGGATGACAAGGCATTACAACTAGACACTCCGTGTACCATGAACCCAACTTCGATCTGCGATTATACCAGGCTTCCCGTCCACCAAAACTGGTGAACTTGGGAAACATCTGTTTCGCCAACGGAGACCACACCCGTTCATCATCCAGATGGAGCCACAGATGCCTTAACCTCAGCGCATTTCTGCGCATCATTAGCCACGGCATCCTAGTCCACCCTTTAACGGTTTTTGACAACAATTAGAGCGTCTCACAAGTGGTTTACACAAATGTAAATAAACCCAATCTGTTTCTTAAAGGAGGGACATATTCATTATGCACAGAATGTTATTTACGTCAATGGAGGTAATTGATTGGTTAAAATTGCCGAAATGCAAGAAATTTTAGATGGAATATGTTACAACCTATAGAAAATTCTTAATAAAGCCAAGAGAAAATGATGTTTTATAAATACATTCTACCAGTATACGAAGTTTAAAACTTTTTAGTTACCTAGAAATTATGTTACAAAGTGCCGTTCAAAAGGAAAAGATGACTTTCTTGTAGTCCAACCACATTGAAACTAGGTTCCTCCTATGTTCCTGCACCGCTGACATTACAGTTTTGTTTCTCAACAATTGCTCGGCACATCACCAGACTCACTTCTTCGAAGACTACAGCTGATTCGAAGACTACAGAGAGACAAGCTCTCTCTGAAACTGTAAAAATCTGTAAAACTTTCCAGAAGTTTATCATTGAAGTATATAAGTGTATGTCTCTATATGCATGAGAATACATATATTAAACAAATGAACAAATCTGCACACACACTGACTCCAAATCCTGCACATATACACAAATCCATGCAAAAATATATTGTTGCTGATGTTGAAATTCCAATGAAGGAGCCATAGATCTAGGTTAGAAAGTGATTCTTTTTCTATTGGAAGAAATCACGAAATAAAAATACATACATATATACATTTGTGTGTAGATGATGTGTGCAAAGGTATACATATGTAATTATATACACGTATGTATGCATATATGCAAACGCAATGCGTAAATTCAATGCAAGATAGATGACGAAGATTAAAGAAAATATGGAACAATAATGTAAAATAATAACATACAAATGGTAAATTAAAAAACAACAGGAAATAATTAAAAATAATCCTTTCTACCTTAAGGTACAAAGCCTGAAATTTGCAAGGAGGGGACTAGTTGATTACATCGACCCTACTGTTTCACTAACACTTAGTTTATCGACCCCGGAGGGATGAAAGGCAAAGTCAACCTCGGGGAAATTTGAACTCAGAACGTAGACATGGGCAAAATAACGCTAAGCATTTAAGCCCGGTGTTGCTAACAATTCTGCCAACTCGCCGCCTCTCTCCTTCCACTTCGCAGGTGAAGGTCATGAGCTTCAATCTGTGTGGGGACCCACTTTGTTATCATATTAATTCACTTACTGCTACACTCATATATTTGTCTTTCTAGCTTTCTCTCTCTTCCTTTCCCCACGCTAATTGCTGGTCTGTCTGTCTGTCTATCTATCTATTTATATCTATCTATCTACCTATGTATGTATGTATGTATGTATGTATGTATGTATATGTATGTATGTATGTATGTATGTATGTATTTATGTTTGTAGGCTCAGATGGTGGTCATCTGGTCAGGATGAAGGATTCAAGGATACCAAAACAACTCTTTTATGGAGAGTTAGCTAAAGGAGAATGACCTCCACATAAACCAAAAAAGAGGTATAAGGACTTGCTGAAGGTTTCCTTAAGAGATGGTTGCATCTCTCGTGACACATAGGAAGACATAGCTATTGATCGTAGCAGGTGGAGAAGGATTGTGCACGAGGGGACAGCCACTTTGAGAAATTTCGAGTTGCACATGAGAAAGTAAGGAGGGATGTCAGGAAGGGCATCGCTGTTACACTTCCAGAAGGGAAGGGTCTTCCTTTGATGCTGACATGCAATGTCTGTGTAAGACCCTGCCTCAGTAAAGCTGGACTCATGAGTCATCTTCGTAGTCATAAAACGAGACAGATCTGGTCACTGATGGTGGTGTAACACACCATACTAATCATATCTGTCGGGCATGTGGAAGAGAGTGTAATTCGGCAGGAGGACTTAAACGATATGCAAAGGTACATGAAGCCCAGTTACAACTACAGCCGGCTATTACCAGTAAAGGTTTTACTTTCTAATTCTGTACAAGACATTGTAGATCTTTGGCTGGGATAAAAAGTCACATTCGATCACATCACCAGTAACAATTAAGCTTCGTTGCCAGGTCATAGTGCTAGTGCATGTATATATATGTATATATATGTGTACATATTACACGTACATCTATATATATATACATCTACACATAAAATACAAAATACTAAGTTATATCTTGATATCGCTAGTGATAACAATACTCAAAATATATAACAGACTGGAATTGTTAGCTTGTCTCTTGTAATTTCGATGAATTGTATCTTGTCCTCCCTCTTGTATAGAAGTGTGGCTACAATCCAGCCTACCTCTACTTTTGGTGGGGGGGATGCATTTTTAATTTTTTTCCTGGACGTCCTACATCCCAGATATAAAGCTAAAAGTAAAATATTTCCACTTTGCAAGTCCGAGTCGAGTACTCCCTTGCAAGCTCCGTTGACTCGAACCTTGCTTCTATTGTGGCGAATTTACCGCCTCTGATTAGATACGTTTCATAGTCGCACCAAGACACTTTTCGAAGGTGCTTTCCTTCATGTTTTCAAATCTTCTTTTTTCTCTACATTGTATACTTTATACACAATAGTCTTTTCTTTAATTTAATTTTTTATTCCATTTCTGCACACTAATTTTATTTTTAATTTATTCCCATTCATGTGAAGCCACTTATTCAAGTTCAAATCATTGATGCAATTTTATACCAATTGCTATTTTTACTTTTGTTATGTTACTTTAGTTTGATTTTAATTATTACTTACTACATATAATTCAATTGTTATTATTATTTTTATTGTTAAAGTGAAAGTATCTGACATAAAATAGAGAAACGTTTTTGTTTCACTTTTAACACGTAATACTTAAATAGTGGAGAAGATATGATATTGCTATGGGCTCACTCTAGGCAAGACGTTGAACATTTTGTTTTGTCCATGAAACTACATGGACCTTAAGTAAGGCATGTGTAAAATTTGAATGGAATTGGTTGTGTAGTTCTCAAGTTTTAGGGAATCATAGTGGAGAAGATATGATATTGCTGTGGGCTCGCCCTAGGCAAAAAGTTCAACATTTTTTTTGCCGATGACACTCCCCGGACCCTAAGTAAGGCATGTGTAAAATTTAAATGAAATTGGTTGTGTAGTTCTCAAGTTTTAGGGAAACACACAGACAGACAGACAGACAGACAGACACACATTCTCAGTTTTATATATATAAAGATATATATATATATTTTTTCAGCATTGTGGTATCTCGTAGATACCCTAATTTATAATTTTTATGATTATTACCTTTGAAGGTTATTTTTTCCATACGGACCACTTGATAAGTTCATTATTTTATTTTAAATTAACGATCTTATCCTCATTTATATATATGTATATATATATATATATATATATATATATATATTTGTAAAAAATGAAGTTCGAAAATGCTGCTGTATTATACAATTTTTAATTTTTATATATACATTATAACATGTTTCAGTTCCTGAAATGAACTTTATCAAAAAAAGTTATATAAAAAAGACAGCTCATGCCGTCAAACACAAGAAATTCATTTATAATACACAACGGAGTCAGACATCTAGAGTTCATGTATAGTTGATATATAGTTCATGTATAGTTGATATATAGTTTGAAGTATATGTTCAAAGTGTTCGATGCAGTGGCCCACGGTGGCGATACGAATTCAATACAAAAAACAGATCAAAGTGGTGGAAAGCGGTCAATACATAAGATTGATGTTTCCGAAAGAGCGAGGAATTCATTTTTACCTTAAGCAAATGTGATGACCCATGGTGGATGTTCGCTGGGTGGGTCTAATGAGTTTTTGTGAAGTGCTCGGTTTTATAATGCCTGTTAGGTGGTCAATCCAGCGTAGCGTGACGTCATCAACGTTTTGACCAATCGTTTCGTTAGGTGGCTTTAGTCAAGTAGAACGGGACGTCATCATTATTTTGACCAATCGCTGCATTATAACTACCTCTTGTTTGTTTCCTGTTTTGACCAGTCGCTTCGTTAGTCAAGTGGAACGGGACGTTATCATTATTTTGACCAATCGCTGCATTATAACTGCCTCTTGTTTGTTTCCTGTTTTGACCAGTCGCTTCGTTAGTCAAGCAGAACGGGACGTCATGCAGATTCTGCCCAATCACGACTTATAGCTACATTAGATCTGCCCCCTGTCTGTACTTGTTAGGTGACTATTCAAGCAGAAAAGGACGTCATCAATATTCTGACTAATGACTGTCCCCTGTTTGTATCCTGTCCATTCTAGCTGAGCTAGACGTCATCAACTTGTTGACCAATCAGAATCGGGTCTGACCCTTAGCTGTATCGTATGTATCAGGGTCAGATTTGCACGAAAGAATTTTTTTCCTTTTTTACTTAGGCATATTTCCGTCAGAGTGAGTGTCTGTTTGAAGTAGCGGCCGTGGTGGAATTTTGCTTCTCCTTTTCGGAGGACTTATCTTTTGTTTTAGTATTCCTGGCCCAGGGTGTTTAAACTTGGTCTAAATTTTTTTATGAATATAGTTCTTTATTTTGGCGTTGTGTGAAGGTTGCGTTGTCATATATATATATATACACACACACATGTATGTATGGATATATATGTATATATATATCCATACATTTCCATATATATATATATATATATAATATATATATATATATATATATATATATATATATATTATATATATATATATGTATATATATATATCCGTATATATCGTCGGCGGCGTCATCGTCGTTAATGTCTGCTTTCCATGCTGGCATGGGTTGGATGCTTTGACTGAGGACTGGTGAGCCAGAGGCAGCACTAGGCTCCAGTCTGACCTGGCAAAGTTTCTACAGCTGGATGCCCTTCCTAACGCCAACCACTCCGAGAGTGTAGTGGGTGCTTTTACATGCCACTGGAATGAAGGTCAGTCAGGTGGTTCTGGCAGCGACCACGCTCATAAGGTGTTTTTTACCTGCTACCTGTACGGGGGCCAGTCCGGCGGCAGTGGTAACAGCATATATATATATTATCGTTTAATGTCTGACTTCCATGCTGGCATGGGTGGGATGAACATACATATGTGTGCATATATATGTATACTTTATATATATATATCTACAATATCATAATTTAATTTCTCTTTATCATGCAGGAATGGGTTTTTACACACACACACACACACACACCACACACACACACACACACGCACACCACACCGAACATCTTTATTTCACACCTTATACTGTGCCTCAGCATGGCCGCAGCTCTGAGCTGAAACTAGAAAAAAAAAAATATATATATATATTTATATTTAAAATTTATAAGTTTAAATTATTTAAATAATTTTTAAAATTTTAACTTTAATTTAAATATTTTAATTTGGAATTTTATATTTTATATTTTATATTTTATATTTTTTGATTAATTTTATTTCTATGTATTGGCTTATGATTTTCACTGTTTGATTTGCCTAATAGTGGTTTTATTTCTAATTTAATATAATATATATTTATACTATAAAATTGGATTTAATCCTAAATCTAATTTTTCCCTGTAAGTTTGGATTTGCTCCCTAATATTATTATTATTATTATATATATATGTATACATATCGAACACTTTGAACATATAGCATGAATGAACATACTTCAAACATATATCAAAACTTTAAGATGTCTGACTCCGTTGAGTATTATAAATGAATTTTTGTGTTTGACTGCATGAGCTGTCTTTTTTTTATATATAACTTTTTTGATAAGGTTCATTTCAGGAACTGAAACATGTTATAATGTATATATAAAAATTAATAATTGTATAATATAGCAGCATTTTCGAACTTCTTCTTTTTTTACGAATAATATAATATATATATATATATATATATATATATATATATATATATATATATATATATATATATATATATATATATGTAAGAGAACAAAGTGTACGTATGCTGCTATCGTTAGCTACTACACGCATTTTTTCTCACCTTGTTTTTTTTCTGTGTATCTTTCTGTCGAAGAGCGTAGGCTCGAAAAGTAAAAGACTTTTCTATTCCTGAGCGCTATACTAATACATTTGTTTGTTTGTACTCCACCTGCCTTCAACTTTTGTTTATTTTCGTAAACTTTCCCTATATATATATATATAATATATATTATATATATCAAATAGAATATAAAATGGGACAAGAATGAAAAACATTCGGACAACTAGGTGATACAAAAAGGGACAACAAAACATCCAGATAGGCGATACAAAAAAACAAGGACAGGTCATTTGAAGCCTTTTATCCTCAGTCAAGAAAAAGATCATCCTCGCAATTTCGGCTGATTAATCTTGAGATTGCTTCAATCTGCCTAGCCCCAAGGAAAAACTAAGCTAAGTGATTCCTTGGAAAAAAGCATCAAATGTATACGAAAACAAGGACGGAAAAACAGACGATTTTACACGAATAAAAATACAAAAATACAATAAAAATAATAATAATAATAATAATAATAACAGGACATAACAACAAGTGTCTTTCAACTGGGAACAAATTGAATTCAGCTGGCATGTGTGGATATGAAGCTTTACGGCAGAGGGAAGAATATCGATGTGGCAGTGACCACGGTCAGACGCAAAAGGACTAGCAGTCTGGCCTATCGGTCACGTGAGAAGAGAAGAGAAAGAAAAAAAGGAACAAAAGAATTAAGGAGGGGGAGAGAAGAGGAGCAAGAGCGAGAGAGAGTTGTAGAAGCAGATAGACAGAAGAATCAAGGAGTGGCGAGAGAAAAAGAGAGACAGGGACATAGTAAAGCGAAAATGAGTAAGAAAGGGAAAGAAATGTGTGAGAGAGAGGGGGGGGAGAAAGAAAGAATGAAGCGGGAAAAGGTTGAAAAAGTCGTACAAAATTTAGTGGTCGCTCGCTATATATATATATATATATATATATATATATATATATATATATATATATATATATATATATAGTAAAATACAAAATGGAACAAGAGCGCAAAACATCCAGACAACTAGATGATACAAAAAGGGACAATCTCAAGATTAATCAGCTGAAATTGCGAGGACTATCCGATCAACGGAACAGCCTACTCGGGAAATTAACGGGCAAGTGGCTGAGCACTCCACAGACATGTGTACGCTTAACGTAGTTCTCTGCGAGATTCAGCGTAACACAGAGTGTGACAAGGCTGGCCCTTTGAAATACAAGTACAACAGAAACAAAGAGTGAGAGAAAGTTGTGATGAAAGAGTACAGCAGGGGTTGCCACCATCCCCTGCTGGAGCCTCGTGGAGCTTTAGGCGTTTTTGTTCAATGAAAACTCTAACGCCCGGTCTGGGAATGGAAACCGCAAGTCCACTGTCCTTACCACTGGGCCATTGCGCCTCCACTACACACACACACAGACATATATATAAGTTTGAATGGAAAGAGGTTGTCCTTTCCCAGAGATATATTTTATCAAAGTGTACACCAGTTTAGCTCTATATCGATTAATGATACTGGAAATTGTAGATGCGAATATGATCCATTGTTTATCGTTGGTTCGTCTTTGATATTCGTACCTTACCCTTTTGAAATTCCGGATCTTTTCCTTTTGAATGGCAGATGTCAACACAATTTCTAGTTAACTAAATACTTTTAAACTTCGTATACTGGTAGAATGTGTTTATAAAACATCATTTTTTCTTGGCTTTATTGAGAAAATTCTATAGTTTGTAAGATATTTCCACTTTAATTTCAAGCATTTCGGCAATTTTAACCAATCGCTGACCTCCATTTGGGGTGAAAACATTCCGTGCTGTGTGAATATGTCCCTCGTTTAAGAAACAGATTGGGTTTATTTACATTTGCGAAGAAAAAAGATACCCATTCCCCACTCCTAACCCTAACCCTGAAACAGATTGAAATGCAATAGATCGATACTAGTGTTATAATTATAGGTGACAATTTCATTTGACACCGCTAGAAAAAAATCCCATTTTCTGTAGCGGTGTCGTATGAAATTGTCACCCATAATTATAACCCTGGTATAATTATAGCCCTAGCATTTCAATCAATTTTAGATTTAGTGTTAGAGTTAGTGTTAGGGTAAGGGTTAGGGTGAGACATGTGCTGTTCAAAAGGAAAAGATCCGGAATTCCAGTTGCCGTTATAGATGTTTTCACCTTTTCTTTATTGGAGGAAAAAAATTCATTACAATACAAAAAAGAAAATGGAGAATACATACACGGATTAATCAATTTATTTATATAATAGTCAATTCATATACATATCATACACTCTGCTTCTAAGAAATTACTATTCACGCTATTTTTGCTCTTCTTTCAGGTGAAGTTTTGAATATGCTTCCAGTTGCACGCATTGCTTTTGAAGCTCTCAAGCCTGCTGCAGGTGCATTAGCACGCCATGGTCCAACGGTAGCCGCAGGAGTAAGTGTTTATTTCAGTTGTTGTTTTGCTGTATAATCTGTGATAGTTACAATACGGAATAAGGTGTAGATATTTCCGTCTGCTGCAGAAGTACGATTGGAAATCACGGTTATTTCAGTCTCCATTATTCTGATCCCTTTACAACATGAGTATCTGTCTACTTCCAATGATGTTGAGTGGACGGACACTGCTTGGCCCCACTCGAAACGGATCGTACTCACACTTGGGTAGTTGTTTTATTCTGTTGTTCCTACTCAACTGCTGAGCCTGGATGCACATTCATCCATCCATCGATGCTCTCGGTGTATGCATCTCTAAGTCGTCCGGGAGGTAGAGTCGCCATGATGGTTCGGAAAAATCTGGATCTTGCAATACGGATGTTCTTCCTGGATCCAGAAAGTAAGTCGGTGGTACTGATCGCGACTGACATCGAAGGGCATAGTTGCTGTCTATGCCCCGATTGGAGCAGGAGGACCAGGTTTCTTCAGGCATCTGGAACTTTCCTGGGAATGTTCCACTCCTTAGTATTAGTGGAAGATTAGAATGGATTTTAGACGTATGGTGGGACTTTGTAGGCTTAGCAGATAGGGGAGGAGGGTGAGAAAGCTCCGCAAACTTGCCCAAATGATTCCAACTGTCTGACAGGTATCGACTGAATTTCCTTTATGTGCCAGTGTAGAGCTGGTTAAACCACATCGGATCATGCAGATCGTATTGCGATAGGGTATCCTTCAGATACGGATAGTATAGGTTTTCTACAATTGAAAATAGTCAACTACATAGACCACAATCGAGCCACTTAGGCTTCATAGACATGGATCCGGTTACCGGAAGCTGAACGCGCCTTCGTCGGTGCACAAAGATTTCAGAGACCGGATTAGTGAATTAGTTAAGCCGTTGACTGAGGCAATTGTCAACTATAAATAGTGGTTCACCCTGAAAAGGACCATCAGAACAGACTTGCAAAGGACTTGCAGTTGAAAGAAACAGAGTAAAAGGAGAGCTAGTGAGGAAGTTAGATGAGGCTTTTAGAAAAGGCATCGAAACCGAAGTGTTCGCAGAGAGATTGGCCCTCGACCAATACTTCAACGTGAAATATGAAGGTTCTCATAAGCATTAAAGAACATGGATCTTTTCGGTTTGAACAGCAGCGTTTTAAAATAATTTCTAGTTAACTAAACACTTTTAAACTTCGTATACTGGTAGAATGTGTTTATAAAACATCTTTTTTCTTGGCTTTATTGAGAAAATTCTATAGTTTGTAAGATATTTGTTGTTTTTTTTTCTTCAATTTCTGCAATTTCAACCAATCAATGACATCTATTGAGGTGAAAACATTCCATGCTGTATGAATATTCCCTCGTTTAAGAAACAGATTGGGTTTATTTACATTTCTGAAGAAAAAAAAGATATCCTTCCCCCCACCCCTAACCCTAACTCTAAAACAGATTGAAATGCAATAGATTGATACTAGGGTCATAATTATGGGTGACAATTTCATATGACACAGCTAGAAAAAACTGCCGAAAAGATCCAAGAACATTTCTATGCTAACGCTTCTTCTGTCAAAAAAAAAAAATTGTGCAAATGCTGCACCCAAGACGTCAAAGTTGCCACTGAATCTACAGAAAGAAAGAATGGGAACTTAAGGATAAAAGAAGCAGTTTTAATTAACAAGTGTAGCTCGCATATTTAAAACATATCCGATTTAAACAAAACAATTTTAGAGAAAACAGCCATTCATACACACACTACAAAGCAGAGACATCATTTATCAACAACTTTTCTCTGTAGATTCCCAGAAGAACAGGTTCTGACCCTAAAATGTTGAAATACCAGATAATAGAACTAACCTTCAACCTGTATGTTTAATGTCTTAACTTGCTTTGTTTAGACTTTAAAATAATTATTAAAATTATCAACAGGATAATCCTGAGATCATCCTGAGACAAGTACATACATTATAGGCACAGGAGTGGGTGTGTGGCAAGAAGCTTACTTACTAACCTCGTGGTCCCGGGTTCAGTCCAACTGCGCGGCACCTTGGGCAAGTGTATTCTACTATAGCCTTGGGCTGACCAAAGTCTTGTGAGTGGATTTGGTAGACGGAAACTGAAAGAATCCCGTCGCATATATATATATGTGTGTTTGTCCTCCACCATCGTTTGACAACTGAAGTTGATGTGTTTATGTCCCCGTAACTTAGAGGTTCGGCAACAGAGACCGACAGAATAAGTACCAGGCTTACAAAGAATAAGTCCTGGAGTCGATTTGTTCGACTGAAGGTTGAGCTCCTGCATGGCCGCAGTCAAATGACTGAAACAAACAGAAGAATATGTAATTTACGCAGCTGATATATAAACGGGGCTAGATTAGCTGTCTTTCTGTAGATTAATGGAAAACACTAATCGCTTTCAGAAGATTACTGTAGTCTCATCAGAGGAGTCTACATCATTATGACTAATCACAAGGAAATCTATTTATATACTCATTAGTTACAGTAATTACAGAAATCTGTGGCTGCTAATTCGCATATTGTATGTGTTAGTACCTTAAATGTCAGTGGCCTGTCAACAGGGGCCTGTCAATTCATACGGTACCAAGGGATTATATAATACACGTAACCTGTATAGTAGCTTTCTATCTTCATAGGGGAGGGAGTATAATTCAAAGTTTCCCCTTTAGAGATGTTGATTCTCTCTTTTTATTTCTTTCAGGCGACGGACATAGTAGCCAAACGCGTGTTTGCAAGAATACACGACAGCAAAGAAGAAGAAAGTGTGAGCGAAGAGGAAAGTGAAGTTGAATGGTGTGAACTTTGCAGAAAGAAAGAAAGCAAAGAAAAAAAAAAGAAAAAAGAAAAAGAAACCAAAATCTTAATTTAGGATGAGGAATCGAGAGAAAGCTTCGAGCTTTCTCTCACTGCATTTGTTTTCATTCTCTTCAAGCACACACACACCACACACACACACACACACACACAACACACACACACACACACACACACGCAAAACATACGCAAACACACACACACACACACAAACATACGCAAACACACACACACAGACTTATTCAGACATTATCACATCGAGCTACACACATACAGCTTTTTTTTCTTTTTTTTACCTAACCACAGTCTCAAGAACAGAAATTAAATCTTAACAAATAATGAAGACATAAGGTAATTAGCAGCTAAATAAAGTATGAATTAATCGATTCATCGCTGTTGTTGTTGTTGTTGTCGTCCAATCTACAAAAGCTGCCGGTCATAAAAGTAATGATACTTCCCAAATATTTACAGCCTTCACGAGGTTGGGGCCATTTATCTTTGACTTAGCTTCCTCACTCCTCTGATCTACTCCTTCTCAATTTTCACTTTCATTTCTGTAGTTAGTATTCTGTCAGATTCTAATACTCCTACATACTTATAACTCTCTCCTTCTTTCAGTGATTTTAATGTCTGGTCATCTGGTAATTGGATGCCTTCGTGTTGACTACCTGTCCCTTCTCGTGACTGATATTACGCTATTATCGGTGCCAAATTCCTTGCTTGTATCTTTTCTGAAGAGTCTTACAGTCTGTATTAAAGAATAAATCTCTTTCATTTTACTAAAAAAAGCTTCAAGTTATCCATTGAGAGCAAATGGTTAATTTTTCTCTTACTATTTCTCATCATCATTATCATCATCATCATCATCATCATCATCATCATCATCATTATCATCATCATCATCATCATTTTCTTCTTTCAATTTTGTTTCCCATTTCTTGCTGAGTGGCTTCCCAACACCTAGCGCAAAGAAACTCACTGTATTCATTGGTAGGTCATTAAAATAAACACACCAGATTGTTTATTTACAAAGTCATGTGACAGAAAAAGGGAAGACAGAGGAAAATGGGGAAAAAAAGGAAAAAAGAAAAAAGAAAAAAACAGTGTCTGGTTTGGTCCAGATCTTCAGCTGGAGAAGAACTGAGAATAGGTGACGAGCATGGAGATCAATGTCACCCAGAAATGGGCTGAGACAAAGCTATCCCTGAAGGGTCTGGCAAAGTGACAAATGCACACATCGCCTCCGTCATATATTATCACCTGACCCCCGTGCCTTACCCAAATCCATCTCGGACCAAACTGGAGCTCGCGTGCTTCTGCTTTCTGTGGAAGGAACGTGTTCCACATGTCAGGTGCTCTATTTGCTGTCAACACTCACTGAATGGAGGGCCGGGTTTGCAGTGGCTGCTGATGTGCAGACATGCACTGAGGCTGCGACATCTCCAGAGCTTCCTAGACGGTGAGCAGGTGTGGTCACCATTTGTCAGACACGATTTCCCACAGCTCGTCTCTTGTCTCAGCTGCAGTCCTGGATCAAGCGTAGACCCAGGCTGGCTGGCTGTCACTTTGAGTATTGTCAGGTGCTTACAGTCCTCTGTTAGACGGGCAATGAGGGTGGTGATTTCTATTGGAGATTAGTGGTGGGCAGGTGTAACTACGTTTCCGGTGAGACTCTGTGGACTGAAGAGAATCAACTGGCTGGTCTGCTCCGGAGAACTTTCGGCCCAGGAGTATTGCTGATTCAGGCCATACTCTACCAGGATGGAAGTGCCATCAGACGGGTTTGTTCGAGATGCGCGCAGGCAGATGAAACTGTTCTGTACACTCTTAGAGACCTAGA
Source organism: Octopus sinensis (assembly GCF_006345805.1). Taxonomy (NCBI): domain Eukaryota; kingdom Metazoa; phylum Mollusca; class Cephalopoda; order Octopoda; family Octopodidae; genus Octopus; species Octopus sinensis. The sequence goes on along the minus strand of NW_021832553.1, from coordinate 42,841 downwards.
ATTGCTGACTTGTGGATTTATATCGAACACCTGCCATCACGTCACGTGTAAGACGGATCCGGTTATCAGCTGAATGCATCCTAAAGATTGCCCTTCCATCTTCTTTGGCCGAGAAGAGCAAGCAGTATTTCTTTGCCTTGCCTTAGCGGAAAAGGCTGTGTGGTGGACCAGGTCAAAATGGCTAAAGACAGACACGTTCCTCTTTGGCCATGTCCTCATCAGCTTTTTCAAGTTTCACTTGAAAAGAAAAGTGAAGCTAGAGAGAGAAGAGCAGCCTCCTAACAATTTCCATAAAAGATGGGTGAATTTTGCAAGAATGGTCCGAGTAAATGGGCCAAATCTAAGCATGTACCCGTTGGTTGAAGGAGGACAATGTGGAGGGAGCAGTTTTTCCCTGTGGTCATGCGCCCGCAGTTGTGTGGGGTCTCCATAAGCAGTCCTAGGGAGTTTTCCTCTTTCAGGGAATTGTTCTTTCTTATAGTCTGATATTGCTTTTTCTTATATTTTTACACATTTATAAATATCATCATCATCATCATCATCATCATCATCATCATCATTATTATCATTATTATTATCATTATTATTATTATTATTATTATTATTATTATTATTATTATTATTATTATTATTATCATTATTATTATTATTATTATTATTGAGTGAGAGAGCAGTGTATATCACCAAAGTGGCACTGGGATAAAATATATGAAGCCCAGTATACCCATCATGGCTACCTGACTGATAAGGGTACACTCGGCACATGCATCACAACCATATGTGTGAGACATTGTGATCTCATATCAAGATTAACAACACATGATCTTGCAGGTGGGGCCCATTAGAATTTTCTTCAGGTCTAGTTGCCCATCTTGCTCAAAAGGTCCCTGAATAAGGGGTGTTTAAGGATGTTGAACGAGACACCCATGTTTTCAGAGATGAATAATTGAAACCCCAAAGAATTCCTCTCAATACACAGCTATGATGTTCCCCCACTTCTTCTGCTACTTTGAACACAAAACGTAAGAAATTCTTATTTAATCATTTATATTTATTTACGTCATACTTTTTAATAATAAATATTTTTATGCATCAGGAAGACTTTCTTGTGCGATTCAATGATTGGTCAGGTTGGATAACATTCTTGGCATATCTTATGAAATAGAAATTTAGATGGATCAATGAACAAGAATAATAATTTATTTACTCGTTTATCTTGCATTGAATTTACATGCATTCATACGTGTATATAATTACATGTATACATTTACAGACATCATCTACACACAAATGTATGTATGTATGTATGTGGATCATAGCAGGTGGAGAAGGATTGCGCACGAGGGGACAGCCACTTTTGAGAAATCTCGAGTTGCACATGAGAAAGTAAGGAGTGATGTCAGGAAGGGCATTACTGTTACACTTCCAGAAGGGAAGGGTCTTCCTTTGATGCTGACATGCAGTGTCTGTGCAAGACCCTGCCTCAGTAAAGCTGGATTCAAGAGTCATCTTCGTATTTCTGTTTCCTTGTGAACCAGTCGGATACCCTTCAGACATCCATAACATGAATGACGAGGGATTTACACAAAGTATAAACAGCATCACAGAGACATTGCCCTTTGGACTATACCTCTGTGATACCTTATTTTATCAGTGCTAATACAAACACTCGTATTTAGTCTTAATATGATATATAGCCCATGATAAAGTCAGGTGAGCAATGGCTTTGACTATGCGCACTGGAACGCTAGCAAATCGAAGGGTTTCTAGCATACATGAGTTGAGGACAGAATCAAAGGCTTTCTTGGAATCTTTCCTTTTGAACGGCACTTTGTTACATAATTTCTAGGTAACTAAAATGTTTTAAACTTCGTATACTGGTAGAATGTGTTTATAAAACATCATTTTCTCTTGGCTTTATTGAGAAAATTCTATAGTTTGTAAGATATTTCGTCTAAAATTTCTTGCATTTCAGCAATTTTAACCAATCAATTACCTCCATTTCGGTAAATAACATTTTGTGCATAATGAATATGTCCCTCCTTTAAGAAACAGATTGGGTTTATTTACATTTGTGAAGAAAAAAAGGTATCCTTCCCCACCCCTAACCCTAACCCTAGCTATAACTAACCCTAACTAACCCTAACTCTAACCCTAAATCTAAAATAGATTGAAATGCAATAGATCGATACTAAGGTTATAATTATGGGTGTCAATTTCATATGACACCGCTACGGAAAATGGGATTTTTTCTTGTGGTGTCAAATGAAAATGTCACCCATAATTATAGCCCTAGTATCGATCTATTGCATTTCAATCTATTTTAGATTTAGGGTTAGAGTTAGGGTTAGTTAGGGTTAAGGTTAAGGTTAAGGGTTGGGGAAGGGTATCTTTTCTTCTTCACAAATGTAAATAAACCCAATTTGTTTCTTAAAGGAAGAACATATTCATTATGCACAGAATGTTATTTACGTCAATGGAGGTAATTGATTGGTTAACATTGCCGAAATGCAAGAAATTTCAGACGAAATATCTTAGAAACAATGAAATTTTCTCAATAAAGCCAAGAGAAAATGATGTTTTATAAACACATTCTACCAGTATACGAAGTTTAAAACATTTTAGTTAACTAGAAATTATGTTACAAACTGCCGTTCAAAAGGAAAAGATCCCTTTCTTGTAGTCCAACCACATTGAAACTAGGTTCCTCCTATGTTCCTGCACCGCTGACATTACAGTTTTGTTTATCAACAATTGCTCGGCACATCCCCAGACTCACTTCTTCCCAACTGCTGGTTCTACACAATGGTGTAGGAGGATGGGGTTTAAATATGCTGTATATATCTTCCCAATCTATTTATATTCTCAACATCGGAGTTTTGCTTCGCTCTTTTATAACAATTGAATAAATCGGTGTTTAATTCATAACTCCATGAAAAATGTGCTTTGTAGTTAGGGTTTCTTCTTTAACTACAACTAGAAAGAATCTGTTTGCCTGTTGAGCTGTTGTTTTCATTCTGTTCGTCGGTTGTTTGTTTGTTGAGTGAAGCGGTCTTCATCCGGTAGTGGGAGAAGTCCGAAACGTGGTCCTTTGCTATTCGTAAGACCCGCAGAAGAGAAAGCAGGTCAACCCCCGACACTGAGAGCATCGACGGATGGATGGATGCGCATCCAGGCTCAGCGGTTGTGTAGGAAGTCGGGGACAGGAAACAGGAGGAAAGAGTGAGAGAAAGTTGGGGTGAAAGAGTACACCAGGGGTCGCCACCACTCCCTGCCGGAGCCTCATGGGGCTTTAGGTGTTTTTACTCAATAAACACATACAACGCCCGGTCTGGGAATCGAAACCACGATCCTCCGACCGCGAGTCCGCTGCCCTAACCACTGGGCCATTACGCCTCAATGTGTTGCTGCTGTTGTTGTGTCCAGCAATGTTGTTTGTAGTAACTCACTGAGCAGTAAATTCGAGTTTCAGTCGAAAATCACTGCAAACGTGAATAAAATTGCTTCCTCGGTTAATTTATCTGAAGATTTGGGCCACTTGATCGGACACTCGATGAGAACAGCCATTTATGAGAAAACCCGGAAGGTACTAACAAGCACACATAATTTCCACATCAACAGCGATGTTGATCACCTCTACCTAAAACGAAAACAAGAGGGCAGAGACTTAACATCGATCCAGGCTGTCTTTGAATGTCGCATCATATCCTTTCGGCAACATCTTTTAATCAATAAGCGTTGAAGTGCATCTTTTGACCAAGTTTCAATACATGAGGCTGATAACATCATGAGATTTGGAAAGCGGCTCCCTGAGCAACATTTCTTGTTTGTTGATCTTAAATATGCCTAAAACAGTCACATGACTCCACTGCAACATAACATCAAATGAAAGAATGAGCGTGTATCGGCAGAAGACGATGCATGGATATGTCAGTAGATATCTCCGAGATAAAAGTAGCGTTGATCATCAAAGCAGTCTATCATGGACCAACAACTGGGTTACTAATTCCTAGTTTGTAGGGACAGGAAACCTCAACCAAATACTTGATACTAAAAAAGGATAGTGACGCAGGAAGAGCAAAAAAATGTGATAACCAATGCAGTTGTCCGTGAAAAGCAGTTGTCTGAAAATATCTTTATGGTGTTATCTAGCATGTGACAAGATGTTGTCGCTAAGACACGGTATATTGAGATCCGTTGAAAGGATAACTCTGAAGGCAAAGAAATAAGAACCCACGGTGTGGTAGAAGCCATAGCAACTCATAATGAAAAGGAGTACAGGTGGAATGCCCCAGTGAAGATTTCAGTAAAATATAAACGGAATAGACCTGCCATTATGATTTGGGATTGAGAAAAGAAACTGTTGTGGAAATCAGCTATCTAGCAGATGTTAACATAAAGGTAACATAAAGGTAATCGAATACTAAAATACCTATGGTATCTATTGAGAAATCTTCAGTTACTCTATCCAGATTAGAAGCTCAGATTTGTACTCGTAATTATTGGGGCACTGTGATATGTAACACACAGCCTAAGTAGTAATCTTGAGAAATTAGTTTCCTCAAAACCACAAAGGAGAAAGCTGATTCGAAGACTACAGAGAGACAAGCCCTCTCTGAAACTGTGAAACTCTGTGAAACTTTCCAGAAGTTTATCATTCAAGTATATAAGTGTATGTCTCTATATGCATGAGAATACATATATTAAACAAATAAATAAATCTGCACACACACTGACTCCAAATCCTGCACATATACATAAATCCATGCAAAAATATATTGTTGTTGATGTTGAAATTCCAATGAAGGAGCCATAGATCTAGGTTAGAGACTGATTCTTTTTCTATTGGAAGAAATCACGAAATAAAAATACATACATATATACATTTGTGTGTAGATGATGTGTGCAAAGGTATACATATGTAATTATATACCCGTATGTATGCATATATGCAAACGCAATGCGTAAATTCAATGCAAGATAAACGAGTAAACAAATTATTATTCTTGTTCATTGACTCAACTTAAATTTCTATTTCATAAGATATGCCAAGAATGTTATCCAACCTGACCAGTCGTTGAATCGCACAAGAAAGTCTTCCTGATGCATAAAAATATTTATTATTAAAAAGTACGACGTAAATAAATATAAATGATTAAATAAGAATTTCTTACGTTTTGTGTTCAGATACGCTTAGTGTCATTTTGGGCCAAATCTGAAACCCTGGCAGTGAAGGCGGCAAGCTGGTATAAAGGAGGCGAGCTGGCAGAATGGTTAGCACGCCGGGCGAAATGCTTAGCAGTATTTTGTCTGCCGCTGCGTTCTGAGTTCAAATTCAGCCGAGGTCGACTTTGCCTTTCATCCTTTCGGGGTCGATAAATTAAGTACCAGTGACGCACTGGAGTCGATGTAATTGACTTAATCCGTTTCTCTGTACTTGTTTGTCCCTTCTATGTTTAGCCCCTTGTGAGCAATAAAGAAATAGGTATTTAGTCCGTCTTCATGTTCTGAGTTCAAATTCCGCCAAAGACCACTTTGCCTTTCATCCTTTCGGGGTCAATAAAATAAGTACCATCAGACACTAAGGTAGATGTAATCAACTGGTCCCACGAAATTTCAAGCCTATTTTAATTAAAAGCATGGAAAAAGTAGTATATGTTATAAGGGACCCCAAAATACTTAGGACATAATATATAAACCAAACACGGAACTCAGAGAGAGAGAGATTTTGGTGGGGGAAAAGTGGCAGCAAACACGGCAACCGGCAACCGGCAACCGGAGATACCAACAACAGGAGGAAGAGACACAGAGAGAGACGGCGGAAGGCAATTTGGCTTACATTTAACAACAGTTTATACAATTATTACAACATCAAATAAATCAAAGATACATCAGGTATACAACAATGAAAACAACAAATCAAAGCATTTAAACATGCAGATACAGTTCGATACATTTCAGATCAATTAATGTTCACGATACAGTCCAATGTTCAAATCACATTAAAGTCCTTCTCTTTCCTTTTTCAACACGTATCAACACAATTCACAATGTTCTTTATAATCTCTTTAGCACTGTTCTTTGTAACACATCAATTCTTTTACATTTCTTTTTGCTTCTTTTTTTCACATATCTGAACAAAGTAAACACATACCGTACAACAGCCAATGCCTTACACCGTAGTCCCTCTCTTTTCTAGCTCCGTAATACTATCTGCCTGTCTTCCTCTTTCCAGTCTACCATCACAGCAGAAACAACCTACTACTAACTTGCTCTGTCCTCAGCTGTCCCGTCTCTCCTAGAGTTGCCGGCCGACTGTCTAACAGACTCACAGTTCCTGCTTTTTAAGGGGCGTTTCCAACGAACTTTCTTTCACCTGAAAAGGGTCGCAGGTCTCCCCAGAACTAATCAATCCACCTGAATCTGACAGGACAATGGATTTATTCCAAAAGTAGGTCGCAACCACTGTCCTTAAATTGACCCATTCATAACAGTATGATACTAACTATTTCCGATTGGTAGCCATTCACCGGAATTATGAAGTATGTGTCACTATACATTGCAGCGATTCAGCTTGATCCAAATTGATTGGGGCCCCCACTCATGCCAGCTCCTTTACCTATCCTGTCTATGATGTATCGCATGAGGTGGAGGTTGTCGTGGATGAATTTGCATGAATGAATTTGATTGGAATTGCGCATGTTTGCACATCACCAACCAAGTGGCGAGGCGATTTTCAAGATGGATTCAGATGTTCGACATAAAGCTACTGGTCAGCAATGTCCGGGCACTGGACGAGTGCATGCAGGACCATCTCATAGTCCTGCACGCTTCTTGGACATGATCGTCTGACGGCACTTCTGTACTTTTATAGTTTATCTCGAAACAGTGGACCACTTAATCCTTGGGTGTAAGGTCTTAGCACGTGTAGAGTACAAATCAAGACATGACAGAGCTGGCCAATATCTACACTGGATAATATGTCGGCATTATAAAAATCAAAACTACTGACAAATGGTACAAGCACCAGCCTGAGGCTGTATGGAGGGAGAAAATCTAACGATTCTTTGAGACTTTCCAGTATGTACAGACAGGGCCATGAAAACTAATAAACTAGATATTGTTGTGAAAGACCAAAACCATAAAGTCTGGGTTTTTTTATTGACATGAGCATACCCTGTGATGATAATATCTCGGCATAAGAATTTGATAAGCTCAGAAAATATAAAGATTTACTGATTGAAATTGGAAAAAATGTGGCATCTCAAGACGGTTACAATACCAATAATTGTAGGGGCACTTGGAATGATCAAAAAAGGAACTGAAAATTATATGAGGATGATCCCTGGCTTACCATCCATGCTGGAAGTGCAAAAAATTGTCTTAAGTGATATGTCACACGTACTGAGAAGAGCATTGTTGCTGTGAATTTTCAGTCCTTTCCCCATTGTTTTCTCTGTTTTTTTTCTTTTTCCTTTTTTCCCGTTTTCCTCTGTCTTCCCTTTTTCTGTCACATGACTTTGTAAATAAACAATCTGGTGTGTTTATTTTAATGGCCTACCAATGAATACATCGTCATCATCATCACCATCATCATCATTCGACATTTGATTTGTTTCAGACAAATTTTTACTGCATCACCTGCTGCACGTCTGCGTTGCTGAAGCGTGTGCAGCAGCATGGGTTGTTGTGTTGTTTTTCTATTATTTTTTTGTTGGTGGTGGAGTGCAAATACTTTCCCATGTCCCGTACTGCATCAGTTTGTTTTATAAACAAATGGTTCCTAAATTTTTGTTGACCATAAATCTCCGAGTATAGTCTGCCCTTGAGTATAATATGCAGGGGATTTTTAGGGAGTTGTACCTCTGAAAAACCTAATCCTTGTGTATAATGCGCACCCCTTCTCTAACTTGAGTTGTGTGTAATTAAGCCAGAAGCACCTAGTTGAACAAACACTTCCACACATGCGTAATAGAATAATGGTGATGTTCTTAACTATTATATGGGAATGTAAATATGTTTGCAAATTGTTTTTGTTATATGTTATTCTGTGTTCTGAATACTTTTATTTTAATAAATGTTGCTTACTGCAAGTTATAGATAATTCTTCATTGCTTTCAGGCTTAGCTTAAGATATTTTCGCGCCTGACATCACAAAATGCATCTGAATAAACATTGCCGGACAGCAAATAAACACTCGGACATTGCTTAGAAAATATTTATCACTTTTAACCTCGTATATAGTACGCACTAGGGATTTTGACCATTAAATTTTGGGGAAAAAATGCGGATTATCCTCGAGGATTTACAGTATACGTTTTTATCATACCCAATGCTCCAATTATTACTGGTCACCTGCTGAAATGCCCTTGCTGGTCAGGATAGTCAGGATGTGAGGCGTTCCTCGGCTATCCTTGAAAGGGACTTCCCGCTTTTCGAGAATTTTTATTGATTGACTTTATTAATTGTTATTGTTATTTATTTTATACACAATATGGCACCAAACCCCACTTATCCCTTCTGTTGTAATGTCTGTATTTGTTTTGTGTTTGGCGTTTGCAGCCAAAAAAAAAACACTACTACTACTACTACTATTATTATTGTTATTATTATTATTATTATTATTATTATTATTATTATTATTATTATCATTATTATTATTATTATTATTATTATTATTATTATTATTATTATTATTATCATTATCATTATTATTATTATTATTATTATTCATTAGTCTTAATCTTATCATGTGGTTTCACTGCTCTACCGAGCGCAGCTCTGTGTGCCTAGGGGTATGTGCCATGGTTTGTTGTGATGCTCTTAGTGTTTTATGTAGGATGTATTTTATCCTTTCGGGTGTCAATAAATTAAGTACTAATTGTGTACTGGGGAGTCAATATAATCGACTATCCCCCTCCCTCAAATTTCAGGCCTTGTGCCTATAGTAGAAATTGTTGTTGTTGTTGTTGTTGTTGTTGTTGTTGTTATTAAGGCGGCGAGTTGGCTGAATCGTTACCGCTTAACGGCATTTCATCCGACTTTACATTCTGGCTCAAATTCAGTGGAGGTCAACTTTGCCTTTCATTCTTTTGGGGGTCAATAAAATAAGAGCCAGTGCATTACTGGGGGTCGATGTAATCCACTATCCACTCTCCCTCAAATTTCAGGCCTTGTGCCTATAGAAGAAAGGATTATCGTTATTGTTGTTGTTATTATTATTATTATTATTATTATTATTATTATTATTATTATTATTAGCCAGCTCTGTCTGGCACCTGTGCGGGTGGCACGTAAAAAGCACCCACTACACTCACGGAGTGGTTGGCGTTAGGAAGGGCATCCAGCCGTAGAAACACTGCCAGATCTGACTAGGCCTGATGAAGCCTTCCGGCTTCACAGACCCCAGTTGAACCGTCCAACCCATGCTAGCATGGAAAACGGATGCTAAACGATGATGATGATGATGATTATTATTAAGGCAGAATCGTTAGCACTCCGGGCAAAATGCTTAGCAGTATTTCGTCCATCTTTACGTTCTTAGTTCATATTCTGCCGAGTTCGACTTTGCGTTTCAGGGGTCGATGAAATAAGTACCAGTTACGAATTGGGGTCGATGTAATCGACTTTTCCCAAAATTTCAAGCCTTGATTTTATAGTAGAAAAGATTATTGCTATCGTTGTTCTTGTTCAACATGTGGTAGTTTCAGGCCAATTTTTACTGCACCTCCATGTTTCTCAGGTTTCTGCAGCATTGTCTGTTCCTCTTCTGCTGTAGGGATTGTGCAAACTCTTCCCGGTATTCTATTGCATCAGTTTTTCTTTTCTTTTTGAGGTGTAGTGCTGACTTTTGCTGTATTAGTGTTTGTATTGTGTGTTATGCATATAATGTGTTGGGTATCCGGACTGCTGGTGGTAGTTTATTTCATTGGATATTTGCTGTACAGAGTGTCTAGTCTTCGTGAATTGATTTGTTTAGGTTGCATTATTGAGTTGATGGTGTCTTGCATAGGATGTGGCTGTTCCTAGCAGAGCTATTTTTTGGATAGTGTGTGGTGTTGAGGATCCAGGTTTAGCCTCTAAAAGCATAATGTTTGCAATCATGATAATGATGCTTACATATTATAGACAATAATTATATTTTTCAATGTTACATCATAATTAAGTATCAATTATACGAAACATACTTTTATAACATATCGTACATAATATACATTAAATATACACTCCTCTGTGTATGTGTGTGTGTGTATACATAAATATATATATATATGTGTATATATATATATATATATAATATATATATATAATATATATATATAATATATATATATATATATATATATAATATATATATATATAGTGTTGTCTGGATGTTTGTGTTTGGAAATATATTTATTATTTTCGTATTTCGTTAGACATTACCAGGTTAGAAATAAACCTTTTTTTCGCAGGATTCTACCAAATCTTCGGCTCGAACCAGCAGAGCTTCACAGTCTGGGATAGATTTCAGGAACATCGCTGTTTTCTTAGCACTGGCATAGGCCTGGAATGATTTTTCAGAAAATTTTCAATAAAAATTTCAAAATTAGCAAATAAAATTGAGTATATATATACATAGATATACATACATACATACATACACACATACATATATACATGCATGCATGCATGCATGCATACATACATACATACATACATACATACATACATACATACATACATACATACATACATACATACATAAATACATACATACATACATTTATTTCACGTTGCTCCAGTTTACTCGGGTGTAGAAATGATTGTGATGTCACTGGTGCCAAGCTGTATCGGCCCCTTTGCCTTTCCCTTGGATAGCATCAGTGGCATGGAGAGGGGAGGTTCATAAGCATGGGCGATTATTGGTCTTTCACAAACAACCTTGCCTGGACTTGTGCCTTAGAGGGGAGACTTTCTAGGTGCAATACTATGGTCATTGATAACTGAAAGGGGCCTTTACCCTTTACCTTTTTACATACATACATACATACATATATACACACACCTTATCCATTCGTATGCACACACACACACACACACACACACACACACACACACACACACACACACACACACACACACACATACACACATACATACATGCAGTCCCGGTCAGGACGAATGTTACTGTTGTTTAGCCCCAAGCAGCATCGTCTCCAGCTGGCTATACAACACAATATCTGTCATCATCATCATCATCATCATCGTTTAACGTCCGTTCTCCATGCTACCATGGGTTGGACGGTTCGACCGGGGATCTGGGAAGCCAGAAGGCTGCACCAGGCTCCAGTCTTATCTGGCAATGTTTCTACAGCTGGATGCCCTTCCTAACACCAACCACTCCGTGAGTGTAGTGGGTGCTTTTTAGGTGCCACCTGCACAGGTGCCAGGCGAGGCTGGCAACGGCCATGGTCGGATTGGTGTATTTTATGTGCCACCGGCACGGAAGCCAGTCGAGGCGGCGCTGGCATCGGCCACGAGTCGGATGGTGCTTTTTACGTGCCACCAACACGGAAGCCAGTCGAGGCGGCGCTGGCATCGGCCACGAGTCGGATGGTGCTTTTTACGTGCCACCAACACGGAAGCCAGTAAGGCGGCGCTGGCATCGGCCACGAGTCGGATAGTGCTTTTTACGTACCGCCAGTCCAGGGGTCCTGGCTGATTTTCGAACAAGGGAGTCCAGTGCCCCTCCCCCCTCGCCACAAAGCTTTGTAGGTTGGAAGAATGAAAAGTTAATTTTCATTTAAAAAAAATCTGGCTGTTACTTACTTCCCTCAACTTTGAGAGGACAAACAGATGCATCGATTTGCAATAGGCCAGTTTCCCACTGTAATAGGACTGGCCCTCGCCTGTGCTCTCCCACCAACCTCCAATGCTTTCAAAGTACATTGTGGCCTCTGCTGAGTCAGCTTCATCTAGTTTAAAAAAGAAAAAAAAAATGGCGGTGCCCCAGCATGGCCACAGCTCATTAGCTGAAACTGGAAAATTCAAAAAATCAAAATCATTCCTTTTCAATAAACTACAGTCACTCGTCACGCTGTGCAAGTCCTTTCATTCTTTCATTTGTTTCAGTGACTGTGGCCATGCTGGAGCACCGCTGTTAGTCGAGCAAATCGACCCCCAGAAATTATTCTTTGTAAGACTATTAACTTATCTTATCGGTCTCTTTTGCCGAACCGCTATGTTACGGGGATGTAAACACGCCAGCATCGGTTGTCAAGCGATGTTTGGGGGGGGGGGGACAAACGCAGACACACAAACACACGCATGTATACACACACACACACACATATGACGGGCTTCTTTCAGTTTCCATCTACCAAATCCACTCACAAGGCTTCGGTCGGCCTGAGGCAATAGTAGAAGCAATCTACTTACCACACAGTCACTCCTGCACCTGTTGTTTATTTTTCTATTCATCATCATCATCACCATCATCGTCATCATCATCATCATCACCATCAAAATCGTCATTTAGTGTCCCTTTTCCCATGCTGCCATGGGTTGAACAGTTTGACAAGAACACAGTCGAGCCCAATGGCTCTGCCAGGTCCTGGACCTGCTCCAGCGTGGTTTCTAAAGCTTGACACCCTTCCTAATGCCAACCACTTAATAGAGTGAACTAGCATGGGGGGGGAGGGTGCTTTTTTACATAGCACCAGCACTGGTAAGGTTACTAAGTACCCCCCCCCAAGACAAGACCACCTCAAAACTGAGCAGGGTAGAGATCAGAGGAATGAAAAGAAAGCAGCAGGTGTCATATCATCATCATCATCATCATGATTTTTATTTAAAGACT
>NW_021832553.1:7500-25000 GCF_006345805.1 Octopus sinensis | reverse complement strand
GTTTGGACTTGTGCCTGGGAGGGGAACTTTCTGGGTGCAATACCATGGTCATTCAGGACCGAAGGAGGTCTTTACATGCATACATACATATATATATATCCCTTGGATAACATTGGAGGCATGGAGAGGAGAGGTTGGTATGCATGGGCGACTGCTGGTCTTCCATCAACAACCTTGTTTGGACTTGTGCCTGGGAGGGGAACTTTCTGGGTGCAATCCCATGGTCATTCAGGACCGAAGGAGGTCTTTACATACATACATACATATATATATATATATCCCTTGGATAACATTGGAGGCATGGAGAGGAGAGGCTGGTATGCATGGGCGACTGCTGGTCTTCCATCAACAACCTTGTTTGGACTTGTGCCTGGGAGGGGAACTTTCTGGGTGCAATCCCATGGTCATTCAGGACCGAAGGAGGTCTTTACATCCATATATATATATATATATCCCTTGATAACATTGGAGGCATGGAGAGGAGAGGTTGGTATGCATGGGCGACTGCTGGTCTTCCATCAACAACCTTGTTTGGACTTGTGCCTGGGGGGGAACTTTCTGGGTGCAATCCCATGGTCATTCAGGACCGAAGGAGGTCTTTACATCCATACATACATATATATATATCCCTTGGATAACATTGGAGGCATGGAGAGGAGAGGTTGGTATGCATGGGCGACTGCTGGTCTTCCATCAACAACCTTGTTTGGACTTGTGCCTGGGAGGGGAACTTTCTGGGTGCAATCCCATGGTCATTCAGGACCGAAGGAGGTCTTACATCCATACATACATATATATATATATCCCTTGGATAACATTGGAGGCATGGAGAGGAGAGGTTGGTATGCATGGGCGACTGCTGGTCTTCCATCAACAACCTTGTTGGACTTGTGCCTGGGAGGGGAACTTTCTGGGTGCAATCCCATGGTCATTCAGGACCGAAGGAGGTCTTTACATCCATACATACATATATTATATATCCCTTGGATAACATTGGAGGCATGGAGAGGAGAGGTTGTATGCATGGGCGACTGCTGGTCTTCCATCAACAACCTTGTTTGGACTTGTGCCTGGGAGGGGAACTTTCTGGGTGCAATCCCATGGTCATTCAGGACCGAAGGAGGTCTTTACATCCATACATACATATATATATATATCCCTTGGATAACATTGGAGGCATGGAGAGGAGAGGTTGGTATGCATGGGCGACTGCTGGTCTTCCATCAACAACAATGTTTGGACTTGTGCCTTGGAGGGGAACTTTCTGGGTGCAATCCCATGGTCATTCAGGTCCGAAGGAGGTCTTTACATACATACATACATACATATATATATATATATCCCTTGGATAACATTGGAGGCATGGAGAGGAGAGGTTGGTATGCATGGGCGACTGCTGGTCTTCCATCAACAACCTTGTTTGGACTTGTGCCTTGGAGGGGAACTTTCTGGTGCAATCCCATGGTCATTCAGGACCGAAGGAGGTCTTTACATACATACATACATACATATATATATATATATCCCTTGGATAACATTGGAGGCATGGAGAGGAGAGTTTGGTATGCATGGGCGACTGCTGGTCTTCCATCAACAACCTTGTTTGGACTTGTGCCTGGGAGGGGAACTTTCTGGGTGCAATCCCATGGTCATTCAGGTCCGAAGGAGGTCTTTACATACATACATACATACATATATATATATATATCCCTGGATAACATTGGAGGCATGGAGAGGAGAGTTTGGTATGCATGGGCGACTGCTGGTCTTCCATCAACACCTTGTTTGGACTTGTGCCTTGGAGGGGAACTTTCTGGGTGCAATCCCATGGTCATTCAGGTCCGAAGGAGGTCTTTACATACATACATACATATATAATATATCCCTTGGATAACATTGGAGGCATGGAGAGGAGAGGTTGGTATGCATGGGCGACTGCTGGTCTTCCATGAACAACCTGTTTGGACTTGTGCCTGGGAGGGGAACTTTCTGGGTGCAATACCATGGTCATTCATGACCGAAGGAGGTCTTTACATACATACATACATATATATATATATCCCTTGGATAACATTGGAGGCATGGAGAGGAGAGGTTGGTATGCATGGGCGACTGCTGGTCTTCCATCAACAACCTTGTTTGGACTTGTGCCTGGGACGGGAACTTTCTGGGTGCAATACCATGGTCATTCATGACCGAAGGAGGTCTTTACATACATACATACATATATATATATATCCCTTGGATAACATTGGAGGCATGGAGAGGAGAGGTTGGTATGCATGGGCGACTGCTGGTCTTCCATCAACAACCTTGTTTGGACTTGTGCCTTGGAGGGGAACTTTCTGGGTGCAATCCCATGGTCATTCAGGACCGAAGGAGGTCTTTACATACATACATACATACATATATAATATCCCTTGGATAACATTGGAGGCATGGAGAGGAGAGTTTGGTATGCATGGGCGACTGCTGGTCTTCCATCAACAACCTTGTTTGGACTTGTGCCTGGGAGGGGAACTTTCTGGGTGCAATACCACGGTCATTCATGACCGAAGGAGGTCTTTACATACATACATACATATATATATATATGTAGATCCTGAAACACGTGTCCCTAGATGCAGTTTCGGCAGCCGGGGGTGTTTGTCTCCCCTTCGTATATGTATATAAGGACACAGGAAAAATGTGTCAAAGCCATCAGGAGGCGTTCGATGCTTCCTAGGGCTATGCAGCGGTGGTGTACCCCCTACTGTCACGTTCTTGTTAGATTGACAGTATACAACCATTCTATCGCCCCACCACCGTACATGTCTCTACGAGAGATTTA
Organism: Octopus sinensis; assembly: GCF_006345805.1. Taxonomy (NCBI): domain Eukaryota; kingdom Metazoa; phylum Mollusca; class Cephalopoda; order Octopoda; family Octopodidae; genus Octopus; species Octopus sinensis. The sequence continues at coordinate 22,170 of NW_021832553.1, read as the reverse complement.
GAAATTCAATATTTCTTATATATATATATATATATATATATATATATATATATATATCCCTTGGATAACATTGGTGGAACGGAGAGGACAGGTTGGTATGCATGGGTGACTGCTGGTCTTCCATGAACAACCTTCCCCGCACTTGCTCTTTGGAGGGGAGCTTCCGCGATGCAATCCCATGGTCATTCATGACTGAAATCAATGGTACTATTGCAGACTTTTTGGCTGTGTTCTTAGATCATATAAACCTTTACCTTTTTGTATAAAGAATTTGTCACTTCTTCTCGTCCCAAGAAGAAATAGACGTTGGCCATGTTGAAATATCCTCCAGAAGTCTGAATATCGAGAGTTCCATATTTCTCTGATGCCAAATATATCTGGAAAAATCAAAAACAACCAGAAATTCATCCCTTTTTTTGTCATAAATGTCTTTAAATCAATAAATTCATTTATTGTTTTCTAAGAATGGTAGGGAAGGTAGCAAGAACACAGTGTTGCTACTTTACAGTCTCTAGTTCCGAAAGATAACAGTTCTTGGTTCAATTCCAAGTGGGTCATGAATTCCGTTCTTTTATCTTTTATCACTTCAAAAATACAAAGAAAAAAATCAAAATAAAATACGTCTATCAATCACCTTATCCACCTTGTGGTATAAGTAAGTATTTCATTTATTTCTTACCGTATTTATCGCTGACGAGGAGAAAATTCTTATGAATTAACTCTGATATTGGTACCGATACGATAATAACAGAATTATTAAATACAAATTTAAATGTATAAAAGACAATAATAATCAAAATAAATCTGCTTTCAAATTTTGGCACAAAGCCAGCAAATTTAGGGGGTAGGGATAAGTCAATTACATCGACCCCCACCCCCACCCATGCTCAACCAGTCAATGATGATGATGATGATGATGGTGATTTCTTTCCAGGCATGGCTGTGCTAAGAAGCTTACTTCCCAACCCCAGGGTCATGGGTTCAGTCCCACTGTATAACTTCTGCCATAGCCTCAGGCCAACCAAAGCCTTGTGAGTGGATTTGGTAGATGGAAACTGAAAAGAAGCCTGTCGTATGTATGTATGTATGTATATCTAATATAGGATAAAATTTTTCGAAAAAAATTTCTATCAATGGCCAGCATACTAAAAAATACCTTCAAAGGTTAAATTTATAAACAACTTATAAACAAGGGCAAAATAAAAAAAATCTAATGCCAAATATGCCGAAAATAGACAAAATGTCAATAACCATATAATTTATCACTATAAGCACACGTCTCGAAGTAAGCCGACAGAAATTTCTAAAAAATACCCATGGGTGTAAGTAAGTATTTCACTTATTTCTTACCGTATTTATCGCTGACGAGAAAATTCTTATGAATTAACTCTGAAATTGGTACCGATACGATAATAACAGAATTTTTTAGAAATTTCTGTCGGCTTACTTCGAGATGCATGCTTATAGTGATAAATTATATGGTTATTGACGATTTGTCTATTTACGGCATATTTGGCATTAGAATTTTTTTATTTTGCGCTTGTATATAAGTTGTTTATATATATAAATATATATATATATGTTTATTCTATATCCTTTCAAATTTCTCCCAGGCTTTACCTATTCAAATGCATCTTGAGCTAACGGCCCTTAATGTTTTTCTTCGGCGATTGTTTACTCTATATGTCCACTCTGTCATTGTTTGTTTGTTCACAAATTTTATATTTTAAAAATTTCTGGATGCTACTGTTCTACGAAGATTTCCTATCTTGTCGTTGACCACTCGAAATAGGGAGTAATTAAAAGTCAACAACTGAGAAAGGGTCAGACTTCTTTTGGTATTTTGTCCCGTACTTGTCTCTCATTATGTGTTTATGTATTTTGCATTCGTTGGTGATGTCTTGTACTTGATGTATTTTATATTTATTTATACATACATACAAATATATATATTGTTACATCACCTATTTGTTATGTCACACTTTGTATATTAAAAAATAAGCTATAAATCTGGTCCAATCTATGTGTTTGTTAATCTACTACCACCACCACCACCACCACCACCAACACCACTACTACTACTACTACTACTACCACCATCACAAAGTTATGGAGACGTAAACACACCAACACCGGTTATCAAGCAGTTGTTGGGCACTAACACATACACATACACACGATGGGCTTCTAGTTTCCATTGACCAAATGCACTCTCAAGGATCAGCCTGAGGCTATAGTAGAAGACACTTGCCCATGGTTCCACATAATGGGATTGAACCTGGAACCATGTGATTGGGTTCTACTACTACTACCGCTACTACTATTACTCACATCTTCAGCTAGTTCATCCAGGGCTTGTAGGTAGTTTTCTCTGACCATAGACAGCTTGGCCATCGTCCTCTTCACCATGTGGTTACATTTGATGCCAGTCACCTTGTTCTTTGTCTCAAACCAATTAATCAGAGACAAATAGTTTGCCGCCTCGTTTGTCTTACCCAAGCCTGTCAACAACAACAACAACAACAACAACATTAATAACAACAGACAGCAATATCAACAGCAACAACACCTAAACTCTATAATATTTCATATGATAAACGAAAGCAAAATGGCATGTTTCATCATTTCCAGTGGTTTTCTGCATCAGAAATAAACTGCAGTTGGAGATGAATATAGTGGTCAGAGTTTTAAAAATTTTAAGAGTTAGCTGACCTAATTTTCTGGCAGAGCAAGGTGGCGAGATGGCAGAAACGTAAGCATGCCAGGCGAAATGCTTAGCGGTATTTCATGTCTTTACGTTCTGAGTTCAAATTCCACCGAAGTCGACTTTACCTTTCATCCTTTTGGGGTCGATAAATTAAGTGCCAGTTACTGGGACTGATCTAATCGACTGGGTCCCTCCTCTAGAATTTCAGACCTTGTGCCTCAAGTAGATAAGAATTTTCTGGCAGAGCAACTAAGGAAGACATTTTCCAAGTGTTTCTAATTTCTGAGCATTCGTCAGTGGATGTATAACTTTTGCCATACAAAGGCTAATTAATGTTTGAGTGCTATTTTGGCATGTGATCTACAACTTCAAGGGCGATTACTCTAGATTACTTCTTAGTTCATTTTTAGTGTATTTTCTCAAAGTTCTTACGTGTATATATATATATATATATATATATATAAACCTTTTTAAAAACCTTTTATAAAACTGTGCATCATTAGAGAACTTTTGAAGTCTGCTTACAATCAAACTTTGCTTTTTATAGAACTCTCTTCAATACTTCATGAGTGTAGCCTCACCCCCTAGGATGTTTGGAAAACTCATATGCGTTTTAGCTGATGAATACGAGACACTTGAATTTGCTGCAATATTTGCAGCTTTTAATAAAGCTGTTCTTCGTATGAAACAATTGTACTGAACAACTAATCCATTCTTGTTGCTTTTTTCTTGTATATATATATATATATATATATATATATATCATGAACTAACTGTTACTTTCTCAGATGCAGCACAGAATTTTGTCAGTGAACAGGTCTCAGTCTCAAAGCGATGAAAATATTTTGGCAAATTAAATTTAAATGTTATCTACTTTGTGTGTTCTTGAATGGCTTATAAACACCTTCCACACTGCAATTCTTTTTGTTTCAGCACATGATCTCAGATCAGGTCACTTGCTATGCAAGTACATCTTTGTCATTCTTACTATTTTAATAATGATAAAACCAGGTTTCATTTATGTCTTAGTAAATAATAATAAGGAACCAAGAAAAACAATGAAATAATTAAAATAAGCTCGTAGATAAGCGCAGGAGTGGCTGTGTGGTAAGTAGCTTGCTAACCAACCACATGGTTCGGGGTTCAGTCCCACTACGTGGCATCTTGGGCAAGTGTCTTCTGCTATAGCCCCGGGCCGACCAATGCCTTGTGAGTGGATTTGGTAGACAGAAACTGAAAGAAGCCTGTCGTATATATGTATATATATATAAGTGTGTGTGTGTATGTTTGTGTGTCTGTGTTTGTCCCCATAGCATTGCTTGACAACCGATGCTGGTGTGTTTACGTCCCCGTCACTTAGCAGTTCGACAAAAGAGATCGATAGAATAAGTACTGGGCTTACAAAGAATAAGTCCCGGGGTCGATTTGCTTGACTAAAGGTGGTGCTCCAGCATGGCCGCAGTCAAATGACTGAAACAAGTAAAAGAGTAAAAGAGAGATCACACAACTTTGATAGTCACGAGTTTTGCAACATAAAATTGGCAAAATTTCACCGTTTTCCCTTTGCTTTGAGCTTCCTTCATTTCTCCAACAAGGTGCAACATTTTGTTCATCATATAAAAGGCTATTTCTTCATAAAAATGCATCTGCCATCGTCTCATCGCTGATCACATTGTAAAAATCTTAAGGATTTTTAAAAACTAAAATGTAAACTAAAATTACAACGGTGGTGCCCCAGCATGACCACAGCTGTGAAGCTGAAACAATTAAAGATTTTAAGTAATCACTCTTGAAGTTGTAGAGCACATGCCAAAGTAGCACCAAGTGTTTGTATATAACCCACTGTTTGAGAAACTGGAATGATATTTATCTTATGATGGGTAAATTTGGAAACATACTTTATTCCCTGAGGGTAATAGCAGGAATTATGTGCATATATAATTATAATTTAAATTTCATCAATTTTTTTTTCTTTGGTGCTTATACAAAATTCTGAAAATGAATACCAATTATCAAAAGGGAAACATCTATTACCGTTAAAATTAAATATAACAAATTTGATCTGGCCCCATACAACTTGAAGTTTTAAAGGCTCCTTACATAAACCTAGATTGTTGGGCTGAGGAAGTGCAAGAAGTTCAAGATGGCTACCAAAAATTGGTAAAGAAAGTTGACTTCAGCATTATTTGAACTTGGCAGGTAAAAAAATTGGAAGGAATTCTGCAAAGCAACATTCTGATGCTCCAACAGTTCTGCTAGCAGCCTGTCAATAATAATCAATTCTTCTATAAACACAAAACCTTTAGGAAAGGGTTATAGTCAATTACATCGACCTTGGTGCTTAAGATAAAGTCAACTGCCTCCACCTATCTTCACGTTCTGAGTTCAAATTCTGCCAAGTTCGATTTTGGTTTTCATCCTCGAGGTCAATGAAATAGGTACCAGTCAAGCACTGGAATCAATGTAATCAACTTATTCTTTACCCGCCAAAACATCTGGCAAGGCCCAAGGGTGGTTCACAAGACACCTGAAGAAGGCTGGGGCATACAACAGCCAAAACGTAGAGAAAAGCCACAACCAAGATGAGGACACTGTTTAGACTAATACATAATATAAAAATTCCTTATCTCAGAAATATTACTAACTGGTCCTCCGTCGGTTGTGATACTCTCTCTTTACTCTTTTACTTGTTTCAGTCATTTGACTGCGGCCATGCTGGAGCACCACCTTTAGTCGAGGAGATCGACCCCGGGACTTATTCTTTATCAGCCCAGTACTTATTCTATCGGTCTCTAATGCCGAACCGCTAAGTGATGGGGACGTAAGCACACCAGCATCGGTTGTCAAGCAATGCAAGGGGGACAAACACACACACATACACATATATATATATATATACATATATACAACAGGCTTCTTTCAGTTTCTGTCTACCAAATCCACTCACAAGGCATTGGTCGGCCCGGGTCTATAGCAGAAGACACTTGCCCAAGATGCCACGCAGTGGGACTGAACCCGGAACTATGTGGTTGGTTAGCAAGCTACTTACCACACAGCCACTCCTGCGCCTATGTGATGATGCGGATTCCAGGCAATCCGATCACTGGAACAGCCTACTCATGAAATTAACGTGACAGCAGCTGAGTACTTCACAGACACGCAAACCCTTGAAGTAGTTCTTTCGGGGACAGTCAGTATGACACGCAATGTGACAAGGCTGATCCTTCTCAAATACTGGGACAACTCATTTTTGCCAGTTGAGCAAACTGCAGCAATGGGAAATAAAGAGTCTTGCTCAAGGACAAGACGTGCCACCAGGAATTTAAACTCATGACCTGACAAGTCAATTACCCTAACCACTAAGCCACGCACCTTCGCAACTCTTATCGTATTAATCTCCCAACCACATGGTTCCAGGTTCAGTCTCACTGCATGGGTAAATGTCTTCTACTATAGCCTTGGGCTGACCAAAGCCTTGTGAGTGGATTTGATAGACAGAAACTGAAAGAAGCCCGTCGTATGTGTGTGTGTGTGTGTATGTCTCTGTGTCTGTGTCTGTCTCCCCATCACCACTTGACAACCGGTGTTGGTATGTTTACATCCCCGTAACTTGTCCGTTCGGCAAAAGACACTGATAGAATAGGTGTCAGGCTTTCAAAAAAAACATAAGTCCCGTGGATTGATGTATTCAGCTAAAACCCATTGAAGGCAGTGCTCCAGCATGGCTACAGTCGAAAGAGTGAAAGAAATAAAAGAAGATCATCGTTTGTAACGAGGTAATTGCAAAAAAGAAAGCGGGGCTTGTCCTTACCGAGCAAACATTCGGCGAGAAGTAAATAAGCCGGGAGCCACTCTACGCCTTCGGCCTTGTATAACATTTTGTAGAGACGTAGACATTGAAGGGCCGGTGGAATAATAAGCTTGTAATTGCCTTCAAACAGATGTCGGTGTCCATGCAAGAGACACATGTTTATCAGATCGAGCTGTCAACAAATACAGAAGAACTATTGATATTATCGCCATGGTGGTGGTGGTAGTGGTGATGGTGGTGGTGGTCATGGTGGTCGTAGTGGTAGTGGTGGTCATGGTGGTAGTGGTGATGGTGGTGGTGGTCATGGTGGTAGTGGTAGTGGTGGTGGTGGTGGTGGTCATGGTGGTCGTAGTGGTAGTGGTGGTGGTGGTGGTGGTCATGGTGGTAGTGGTGGTGGTGATCATGGTGGTAGTGGTGATGGTTGTGGTGGTCATGGTGGTAGTGGTCATGGTTGTGGTGGTCATGGTGGTAGTGGTGGTGGTGGTGGTGGTCATGGTGGTAGTGGTGATGGTTGTGGTGGTAGTGGTAGTGGTGGTGGTGGTGGTCATGGTGGTAGTGGTGGTGGTCATGGTGGTAGTGGTAGTGGTGGTGGTCATGGTGGTAGTGGTGGTGGTGGTGGTCATGGTGGTAGTGGTGGTAGTAAAGAAAATACTTTAACCCTTTAACATTCAAACCGGCCATATCTGGCCAAAATATTTAACCTGTTTTATATTGAAACTGACCAGCTCCCGCCTCTCACCTCAGCCCTACCATGTCATTCTAAAACTAAAAAATCACATCACTGAAATCTCTAAACTACAAGATAATGCGTGATTAATTCAAACCATTTTAAATAAACAAACATCACATTTGACAGAATAATCTGAACACTAAAGGGTTAATAATGAGGCATATGAGCCCTCGATGGAAAAAAAAAAAAGGTTTTCTGTATGCATAGGATGGGAGAACCTAGCTTTTTGCCATTGAGGGCTTATATGATCCATTATTAGACTATTTTCTTTACTCTCCGAAATGCATATCGAATGCTCAAATGTTTGTTTTTTTTTAATTACTTAATTTGTAATGTGTTGTTTATCTCGTTAAATGCATATTGAATGCTTAAAAGTACAAAAGACGTGTTGTTTGCTCATTTTTCGTGTGAAGAATACAGATATTGACAACACGTGCTAATTTCAGGACCTTGACAAAAATATGCTGTCGTGCACAAAATGACGGCTTTCAAATCCTGTTTCCTGACTGAGTGAAAATGATCAACATTTTAAAAAACTTTTCTGGAAAAAGTGAAATAACCCCAGCAAAATGTGCCAAATTTTAAAATTTTCAATAAAGTCTAATCTTTGAAACCTTGGCAGTCAAACGGAAAAGATCCAATCTTTTTTATTTCCTGAAATTTTCTGAAACTTTTTGCAGATCTTTTTGGTTTGAACGGCAGTTTTTTAAAATAATTTCCACATAACAAAACACTTTTAAACTTCGTATACTGGTAGAATGTGTTTATAAAACATCTTTTTCTCTTGGCTTTATTGAGAAAATTCTATAGTTTGTAAGATATTTGTTGTCATTTTTCTTCAATTTCTGCAATTTCAACCAATCAATGATGTCTATAGAGTTGAAAACATTTTGTGCCGTATGAATATGTCCCTCGTTTAAGAAACAGATTGGGTTTATTTACATTTCTGAAGAAAAAAAGATACCTTCCCCCCACCCCTAACTCTAACCCTAAAACAGATTGAAATGCAATAGATCGATACTAGGGTCATAATTATGGGTGACAGTTTCATATGACACCGCTAGAAAAAACTGCCGTTCAAACCAAAAAGATCCCTTTTTGAGAAATTTGTATTCTACACACGGGAATTCTTACAATTATGCTCCCCACCACAAAAAAAAACGGTTTCCATGCATGATTGAAGACTTATTTAGAAAAATGGCGTTGTGAATGTTTATTGAGCGAAAACACCTAAAGCTCCACGAGGCTCCGGCAGGGGATGGTGGTGATTCCTGCTGTTCTCTTTCACCACAACTTTCTCTCACTCTTACTTCCTGTTTCTGTTGTACCTGTATTTCAAAGGGCCGGCCTTGTCACTCTCTGTGTCACGCTGAATATCCCCGAGAACTACGTTAAGGGTGCACGTGTCTGTGGAGTGCTCAGCCACTTACACGTTAATTGCACGAGCAGGCTGTTCCGTTGATTTGGATCAACTGGAACCCTCGTTGTTGTAACCGACGGAGTGCTTCAAAAAAAATTTAGCTGCTATTTTTAGCACATCTCATACCGCATGTGTTTTAAGCATTTAATATCCGACAAAAAGAACACATGATACGTAGCTTGGTAACAGGCATGATTGGCTAAAATTACCCAAAATTTGCAATTCTTAGTTTATTGATTTATGGCGAAGCTTGGAGATCCTGCCATTTCTGGTGCCATGTAGAAAAAGCATCACGTCCACACTGTAAAGTGGTTGGCATTTGGAAGGGCATCCAGCTGTAAAAATCATGCCAAAACTGACCTCACCTGTGCTAGTCCCACCTAAAAAGTGCACTGTCCACCTCTGCAGAGTGGTTGGTTCTAGGAAGGGCACCCAGCCATAAAAACCCTGCCAAATCAGACACAGTAGCCTGGGGTAGTCTTCTACCTGGCTAGCTCCTGTCAACCGTCCTAGCCATGCATGCATGGAAGATGGATGTAGATGATGGTGGCGGCAGGTGATGATGGTGGTGGAGGTGATGATGGTGGTGGAGGTGGTGCTGGTGGTGGTGGTGGTGGTGGCGGCAGGAGTGGCGGTGGCGGTGGCGGCGGTGGTGGTGGTGATGATAGTGGTGGAGCTGGTGCTGGTGCTGGTGCTGGTGGTGATGATTACTATACAAAACTACACCAATACACCAAATATGGAAATCAATTGGAAGAGAAATTGAAGAAACTGAATTGTGGCAGACAAACAAAAAAGATCCGAAAGATGAAAGAACGCTAATTAAACTGAGATAATTAATTGTTTTACTTTAGTGTTGAAGATGCTCCGTTCAAGTGCTTGTTGTTGCAGCTTCCTGATGCTTCTTGTCGGCGGATTATAGAGGTAGATGAGGCTCTTGCAGAGATACCTGTGAATTCCGACCCAGTCCAATTGTTGATGTTCTCGATTACTGAAACAAAAAAGAAGAAAATAAACAAAAGAAAACAAAAAGAAAAAATGTGAGGTATAGGCGCAGGAGTGGCTGTGTGGTAAGTAGCTTGCTAACCAGCCACATGGTTCTGGGTTCAGTCCCACTGCGTGGCATCTTGGGCAAGTGTCTTCTGCTATAGCCTCGGGACGACCAATGCCTTGTGAGTGGATTTGGTAGACAGAAACTGAAAGAAGCCTGTCGTATATATGTATATATATATATGTATGTGTGTGTATATGTTTGTGAGTTTGTGTTTGTCCCTCTAGCATTGCTTGACAACCGATGTTGGTGTGTTTACGTCCCCGTCACTTAGCGGTTCGGCAAAAGAGACCGATAGAATAAGTACTGGGCTTACAAAGAATAAGTCCCGGGGTCGATTTGCTCGACTAAAGGCGGTGCTCCAGCATGGTAATACTTGCCATCTCAATATGGCTAACCACTAAGGGTGGGTGTTACTGTAGCTTGTAGCCCCAGGAGAACATCGTCTCCAGCTGGCTTTAGGCACACTTTCTGTGCTCTTATGGTATTTGCAAAGGGAGGTCATCCTTCCCTCGTCAACCTAAGTGATACGCACAGACTGCAGTTTCTAGGTATTGAACTGTCGTCGGCGTATGACAATCACCGGTTTTCGATGAAAGGAGGTCCAAATGCAAATCCTTATATTGTTTTTCCAGTAACTTTTCTTCACTGATCTCAAAAAACTGTATGCAAGCGGGAGATGATGTTCTCCTGGGGCTACAAGCTACAGTAACACCCACCCTTAGTGGTTAGCCATATTGAGATGGCAAGTATAGCTCAAAAAGAAAAAAGAGATGGAAAAAATGGACGTGTTATGGATTTAATTGCTGTGTGTGATTAAATTTTGGATCGTTTGAGAAGGGGATACACTAGTCATCATCACCATCATCACCATCATCATCGTATTCATCATCCTCATCCTCATCATCACAACCAACATCATCATCACATTGAGATCAGGTCTGGATGAAGATTTGTTATATGCTAACAGTGGAGGCGCAATGGCCCAGTGGTTAGGGCAGCGGACTCGCGGTCGTAGGATCGCGGTTTCGATTCCCAGACCGGGCATTGTGAGTGTTTATTGAGCGAAAACATCTAAAGCTTCACAAGGCTCCTCCAGGGGATGGTGGTGATCCCTTCTGTACTCTTTCACCACAACTTTCTCTCACTCTTTCTTTGTTTTTGTTGTACCTGTATTTCAAAGGGCTGGCCTTGTCACTCTCTGTGTCACGCTGAATCTCCTCGAGAACTACGTTAAGGGTACACGTGTCTGTGGAGTGCTCAGCCACTTACACGTTAATTTCACGAGCAGGCTGTTCCATTGATCGTATCAACCGGAACCCTCATCGTAGTAAACGACGGAGTGCTCCTACTATATGCTAACAGGTGAACATTCAGTCTGTCTCCTATCGTTTATGTATCTGTCAATATCACAGTATCATGGTATTGAGCAGACTATCAGATGTTGTTATACATCACTGGTCACAATACGCTTTGCATTGTTTTAACTTTTGAACGACACCACCCTGCTGGGATATATCATCATCATCGCCATCATCATCACCAGCAGCAGCAGTAGCAAGGTTAACAGGTATGATTGTATCGTAAGTAGTTCACTTCCAAACCACATGGTTCTAGGTTCAGTCCCACTGTGTGGTACTTTGGGCAAGTGTAATTTACTACAGCCCCAGGCTGACCAAAGCCTTCTGAGTGGATTTGGAACACAAGAAAAGGAAGAAGCTCGTCACGTGTGTGTGCGTGGGGGGGTGAGTGTGTGAGTGTGTGAGTGTGTGGGGGAGTGTGTGTGAGTGTGTGAGTGTGTGTGCATATGTGTGAGTGTGTGAGTGTGTGTGTGTGTGTGCGTGTGTGTGTGTTAATGTCCACTTTATCCTATTTGCATGGTTTAAGATGCAATTCTGTGTGTGTGTACATACATATATACAAACACACATGCATGCACACACACGCTCACACATCCAAAAATACACACACACACACACACACACACACACACACTCACACACACATACATACATACAAACAATTCAGAAATATATTTAATAAAATACAAAACTGCAAACTTTTAAAGAAGTAACCAAAATAAATCTCGGTAAAGTCTAGCATCCTGTAGAATGTAAGAGTGTGTAGAAGCAGTCCACTTACCAATAAGCAGCTATTTTACAGCCCTTGCATCTCATCCAGGCAGGTAAGCCACACACATCACAGTAGATGTAGGTGCCTTTGGGATTAGCCAGGGGTAGAGTTTCACAGTGCTGCCTCTTGTGGAAGACGTCTTTTCTGCCTTATTCTCCGCCATCTTATCCCTAATGAACGTGAAACGAAGATATGAGGATATATGTATACGATAAAAGGAAATAGCAAGGAGGAAGGAAGGAAAAAAAGAAAGAAAGAAGGCAGGATGGAAAGAAAGAAAGAAAGAAAGAGAGAAAGAAAGAAAGAAAGAAAGAAAGAAAGAAAGAAAGAAAGAAAGAAAGGAAGGAAGGAAGAAAAGGAGAACAACAAATCACTCATAAATGGCCATCATTCAATGTTAATGGTTTTTGATTGTCTGTTGAAATCTCGTTAGCCGGAAATGGCAAGCACCTGTTTCTCGTTAGCAGTTTACTAATTATTTATTCATCACATGCTTTCTTACATGTTGATTAACCTTTCATCGTCTAGCATAAAGCCATCTCCTTCTCTGCTGCGCTCTTGCTCGGTTGAGGAAACTTTTTTATGGTCTTGGGGATTACATGATAATTTCATCTCTGCCCCGGTGCCATGTAAAAGTACATTTCTGTAAAGTGGTTGGTGTTAGGAATGGCATCAAGCTGTAGAAATCAGGACAAAAGTGAAACATGGAAGCAAGACGTGGTCCTCCGACCCATGAGATCCTGTCAAACTCTTCAACTCATACCAATTCAATATACAGATATGTACAAATTGGGGCTCACTAGGGCACAGTTCTTTGTCCTTTTCTATTTACCATAGTCCTCCTGGCCATAAGGGAAGAGCTCAAAACCAAACATCCACAGGAGCTACTATATGTCAAGGACTAAGCTCTTAGAGCTGAATTTGTAGGTTTAGAGAAGAAATCCCAGGTGTTGAAGCATTGGCATAGCTAGAGTGTGTGCTGCCTTCTGTTTACTGTCCCAGACCCCACAGAAAACACATATTGTCTACAGCACACCCAAAAGTACCACTCGAGGCTGATCGCCCCCTACTATCCCTACCCCACCCCCAACTACACTAGTGTGCTAGTGTGTGGAAGCAAACCCTGGAATCAAAGGACCTCAATGTTAACTCAGTAATGGCTGAAATATTAGTCAATTGCTGCAGGTAAGGACACTGTATTTCATTATGAAACCACATATATGCACATATATAGGACGTGGAACAAATATAGTATTATTGGATGCTCAGGAAGGAAGGGAAAAAGGAGGGTTTTACATTTCGAGTGGAGCTCTTCGTCAGAAACATAGGAAAAGGAAAGATTCAGAGAAGGGAAGACGGAGGAAATAAGTATATTAAAGGCTTATGATGTAAAAAGTGACTAGGTATATATATATATATATATATATATAATATATATACACCCACCCACACACACACACACACCACATACATACACACATGCATTCACACACATGTGCATACACAGTAATGTGTTCTGCTTTCACTAATTACCGCAGCAGAACAATATAGTAGATAGAGGAATGATGGAAGGATGAGTAACAGGGGACAATGGAAAATAGAAAGTATAGACTTGAAGGGACACATTGGACGAGCACTCATATCTCTCTCTATATAAACGGCAGTTTGTCTGTGTGTGTGTCTGTGTGTCTGTTAGGTTGTACCCTCACTCTGACCACGGCTTTCAACCGATTCTGATGAAACTTGACACACACATAGCCCAATGTCATAATTCAAAACTAACGCAGCGAAAATTTTGAAAAGTTCCCCCAGTTCTGAAAAAAATCGATAAATTCGACATGGGGTCGAGAATCAGAAACACAAACCACAGACTGTCTAGGGGACGCAACTCAACCTTTTTAACTAAAAAAAGAATTTACCATCATTTTTTTTCCATTTTTTGGCTATAACTAGCTAAAAATGCTTTATAGTTATTTCCCTTACAAACCCGAGCAACGCCGGGCGATACTGCTAGTATATACATAAACATTATTCTTCCAGCCTCCTTCTCTATTGCCATTTTAACACCATTTTTGCTATGCTTGCAAAGATGGGTGGGTCTTTTTGACCCCTATTTTTCTCTAGTCCTTTCGTTTCCTTGTCAACAGCTCTGTGAAGTTCAACAATTAGAGATCTGTCTTCACCAGTTCAGATTACATCTTTCCACATCTCCCTCTTCCATGGCCACTGCAAGTGATCACCACTCGTCCATATGCATCACATGCCTAAACAAACACTGTCTTCTCTCTTGCACACTATGTCCAATTCCTCTCATGCCTAGTTTTTCTCAACTGGTATTTAATTTATCAACCCCAAAAGGATGAAAGGCAAAGTGACCTTAATGAAATTTGAACTCAGAAAGTAAAGACAGACGAAAACCGCAAAGCATTTCACCTGGCGTGCTAACATTTCTGCCAACTCGCCGCCTGTATGTGTGTATATATATATATATATATATATATATATATATATATATATATATATATATATCTATGCATATATACACATACACACACACACACACACACACATACACACACACACACACACACACACCACACACACATATATATATATAAAGTTAATCCAAACATGAAAACACAAAGAGAACACAACAAAACGAGGACGTGGAACAAATATAGTATTATTGGACGCTCAGGAAGGAAGGGAAGAAGGACGGTTTTACATTTCGAGCGGAGCTCTTCGTCAGAAACATAGGAAAATGAAAGATCCAGAGAAGGGAAGACGGAGGAAATATATATTATATGTTTATATGTGT
>NW_021832553.1:0-2500 GCF_006345805.1 Octopus sinensis | reverse complement strand
GAGATCCTGGTAGTACTCCATCCATGTATCCATTTGCTTGCTTTGGTCCTTGATGAGATCTCCAGTAGTTGATTTCAGAGGGGCTGAGGTGGTTGCGTATGGACCGAGGGCCTTATTCAAACCGGCATACATCCCACGTGAATCGCCACTGTCAGCAGCTGACTGGATGCTCTGACAGATTTCCTGTCAATACCCATTTGCACAGCGTCTGGCAGTCAGTTGGGTTTTATTTCTTGCCTTTCTGAGTTCTTCGAGTGACTTTGTAGAAGAATCACTCTTGTATTGCATCAGAGCTGCACGCTTTGCTTCGATAATTGTTTCCAGCTCTGAGAGCCCAGCACTGAACAAAATCTGGGTTTTACCTTCCTCTCATGCCGAAAGTATCTATTGATGTGGTATACAAAGCTTCCCTGATATAATTCCACCTACTTTCAGCAGATGAGGTTGGGCAGCTACTGAGGGCAACCTTGATAGAAACAGCAAAACATTGTCGCAGTGTAGGGTCCGAGGTTCTGGCAGTGTTAATGCGTGGTCGGCTCATTTTCTTGGAGTGATGGACTTTTTTAGGCAGAATCCTCGCCCTTCTTATTAGTGAATGATCTGTGTCACAATCCGCGCTGCGGTAACTACGGGTCAGTTGAACAGAATTCAGAAAGGATCTTCGTGTAATGATGAGATCCAACTGATGC
Organism: Octopus sinensis; assembly: GCF_006345805.1. Taxonomy (NCBI): domain Eukaryota; kingdom Metazoa; phylum Mollusca; class Cephalopoda; order Octopoda; family Octopodidae; genus Octopus; species Octopus sinensis. Next base: position 1,811 of record NW_021832553.1, on the reverse strand, counting down.
CAGTGGTGTACAGTCGCCCCAATGGCGCCCAGAGCGAGCTCTGGTCGCCATAGCGTCGACTGTAGGCCTGTAGCTGTGTACAGTCGCCCCAATGGCGACCAGAGCGAGCCCATGACACTCCTTGGACCCTAAGTAAGGCATGTGTAAAATTTGAACGAATTGGTTGTGTAGTTCTCAAGTTTTAGGGAAACACACAGACAGACAGACACACATTCCCAGTTTTATATATATACTAGCATTAAAGACCCGTCGTTGCCGGATCATAGTGCTTGTGCATGTATATATGTGTATATATATGTGTACATATTACATGTACATCTATATATATACATCTACACATAAAATACAAAATACAAAGTTATATCTTGATATCGCTAGTGATAACAATACTCAAAATATATAACAGACTGGAATTGTTAGCCCGTCTCTTGTAATTTTGATCAATTGTATCTTGTCCTCCCTCTTGTATAGAAGTGTGGCTACAATCCAGCCTACCTCTACTTCTGGGGGAGGGGGAGGGGTATTTTAAATTTTTTTCCGGGACGTCCTACGTCCCAGATATAAAGGTAAAAATAAAATATTTCCACTTTGCAATTCGACTCGAGTACTCCCTTCCACGCTCCGTTGACTCGAACCTTGCTTCTATTGTGGCGAATTTACCACCTCTGATTAGATACCTTTCATAGTCGCACCAAGACACTTTTCGAAGGTGCTTTCCTCCATGTGTTCAATCTTCTTTTTTTCTCTACATTGTATACTTTATACACAATAGTCTTTTCTTTAATTTAATTTTTTATTATCCATCTGGACTATTCCATTTCTGCAATCTAATTTTATTTTTAATTTATTCCCATTCATGTGAAACCACTTATTCAATTTCAAGTCATTGATGCAATTTTATACCAATTGCTAATTTTACTTTTGTTATGTTACGATTATATTATACTTTAGTTTGATTTTAATTATTACTTACTACATATAATTCAATTGTTATTATTATTTTTATTGTTAAAGTGAAAGTATCTGACATAAAATAGAGAAACGTTTTTGTTTCACTTTTAACACGTAATACTGAAATAGTGGAGAAGATATGATATTGCCATGGGCTCGCTCTAGGCAAGAAGTTGAACATTTTTTTTGCCCATGAAACTACATGGACCCTAAGTAAGGCATGTGTAAAATTTGAATGGAATTGGTTGAGTAGTTCTCAAGTTTTAGGGAATCGTAGTGGAGAAGATATGATATTGCTGTGGGCTCGCTCTAGGCAAGAAGATGAACATTTTTTTTGCCCATGACACTCCCCGGGCCCTAAGTAAGGCATGTGTAAAATTTGAATGAAATTGGTTGTGTAGTTCTCAAGTTTTAGGGAAACAGACAGACAGACAGACACATTCTCAGTTTTATATATATAAAGATATTCAAACACGTGCATACGTCACGAGTGGATGGCCATCAAGTACGTACGTGTATATATATATAATATAAAATAATATATATATATATATGTATATATGTATATACGTACATATATATTTTGGCAGTTGGCCCCTATATCTTGAGGCCTCAGACTTTAGTCTATCAAGCCTTACCCTCGTACACAACCATAGCCTACATAGATTGACAATGGATTCCTTAGATCCGTGGAAACCCCGAGAAAGTACCCACTTTAGCCTGTATCTTAGAATGGCACCGACATCAGGGACCGTGGTTGTTGCTCTCGCATTTCAAAATGCAAACAAATCCAAGGCAGAAAAAATGGCGGACAAATTCATGTGAAGACAACTTATGCATTACTCTTTTACTTGTTTCAG
>NW_021832552.1:57500-82500 GCF_006345805.1 Octopus sinensis | reverse complement strand
ACTAAGTTGGCGTAAGTGAGCTGTTTTCGTTCCCATTGCCGTCCCTGATTTCTGTCTGTAGAATTTGTTGTTGAAGGTGAAGAAATTATTCTCTAAGATGAATTTGAGTCCTTCTAAAATAATTTCCTTTGATGCGGTGTGGGAGTTCGTTGGAGTAATTATCCAGCCAGAATTGGATAGCTTCTATTCCTAGGTTGTGGGGGATGTTGGAGTAAAGATTGACTACATCGAATGTTACTAGCAGGGTTTGTTCAGCAAAAAGTGTATTGGGGAGGTGGTTGAGCATATCTAGATCGTCCTTATGTAGCTTTTAAGTGTTTGAGGAACGGCTTGAGAAGGGTATCAATGAAGTTGCTAGGCGGTGGGTTTCGCAAGCGGGACCTGCTATTATAGGTCTCAATTGAGGTCATTTGGTGAGGGGACATTGATTACAGAGTTTGTGGCTTCCTTGCATGCCTTACTTATTAATTCGCTTTTATGAATTTTGGGAATACCGTAGAAGAGGCTGGTTTTACTAGTGAAATTTGTGATGAAGTTGAATTCTTTGTTAGTGAGTTCTTCTTTGTGGGGGTTGATCAGGGGTTTTTAAGTTTCTCATAATTTTCTGTTGATTGTAGTGTTCAGCCTTTTCGTAATATGTTCCATTTTCCAAGGTGGAGAGTGCTAAGTTTATATAGTATTCTGTCTCCATTAAGACTACTGCACTTCCTTTATCGGCCTCTTTAATGGTGATAGATCTTTCATTTTTAATTTGTTTAATTCTTCCCACTCTTTCTTGTTGAGTTTGGGTTGGTTTGGGTTTGGTTTGTGTAAGTGTTGGTAGGGGAAGTTTGTAATGTGCTCACAGAATTCGTCTAGGATTTTATTTCTACCTTTTCGTGGGGTGTGTAGTTGCTTTTATTTCTAGCTAGTGACTCATCCTCATTGTGCTGGTCGAATAGTTCCTCACTAAGTCGCAATTTCTACAAAATTCTGTAATGTCTTCCTTCATTTCGTAGTAGTTTGGACGTGGGGGGTTGGTGTGAATTTCAGACCTTTGGAGAGTAAGTTGAGAAGGTTGGGGTTGGGTTCTGTATGGTTAAATTGATGACTTTAATTAGTTTATGTTTCTCTCCCTGTCCTGTGTTATTTTGTTTGCCTGTATCTGTGTGCTGTGTCTAAAAAATGGTTGGGGTAGAGGGGTTGTCTGTTGGTGTTAGGAGGTCCTGTGTGTTTGTTATATTCCTTGTTGTGAAATATGGTTCGGGTTCGTGGTTGTGGATAGAATGGGGTGTTCCTGTATTGCGGGTGTTGGTGTGTGTTTCTTTGTGTTGTGATGGATTGTGGTGATATGAGTGGCCTGCGTGGGTGCTTGTATCGAGTGGTATGGGTTTGTTGTGTATTGTGAGAGTTGAGAAGTGAAAATTACCTTGTTGTCCCCTCGTGGTGTGGATGTTGTTGTGTCTATCCTGTAGTGGGATCCTCTTATATTTGTTAATAAGGTATTCGAGTAGTTGTTGAGTTGTTGTGTATAGCGTCTCCTTGAAGAGGGAAATTCGTTAATGTAATTCTGGTGGTGAGAGTTTCCAGGGTTCTTGTTCCTCCTTATGGACGTGGGGTAAGAAGGTACATCTTCAATATACTGTTTCTTCTTTTTGTTCAAGGTTGGAGGGTTGGCGGAGTAGTTGTGTGGTTGGGTTCCTGGTTTTCCCATTTTTATGAACGGGTTATTGGAAGAGAATCCGTTTTGAAAGTCGATTCATAGTTTAGGAACCAGGCGGCACTTTTTCCCAACGTTGTAGGGATTTTAGTTCCTCTTTGTTGCAGTCATCTTTCCATAACTTGGAGATCTTCTCTATGTGTAGGCTTTCGGCCTTGTTATTTATTACGAGGAGGATCTCTTCATCGATTGTTTGGGCCCTTAATTTGAGAAGTTCAATCTCTGTTTTCAGTCTCTCTAATGCCACTCATACCCAGCGAATAACCATGGAATCCCACCTTATTAATAAATACAGACCACTTCTAAACACATGCCCCTAACACGAACCCACAACAAACACACTTACACCTGCACAACACCCTACACACACCTTTACCCAGATATTAACCATGACACACACAAATATATGGTTCCACACATACACATAATGAATACGGGTGCAAAACATCCAACACTATTTTTTGGAAATGGCTCTGTAAATATTGACTTCACACAAATACGTTGCTTCCCGATACAGGCACAAGGCCAGCAGAACTATAAATATTGAAAATTGTACCCACACACATACACATATATACACGCGCGCGCGCCCCCAACATACATATAAACACACACACGCGCGCGCGCGCACACACATACATACATACAGCTCTCCCTGTTCTAAACGAACTTACTTATCCAGTCAAGCGGAAAAATACACTCCCTAACTACGCGCTAAAAAGCTATTTAAAATATCCACATGACGTCTACTGACCAGCCTGAACAATAAGATTTTCAACAACACTATTTTTCGAAAATTCTAAACATTCACGTGACCTCTTTATTATGGCCAATAAGAAATTTTAGGCGGGACACTAGCCAATTTTAACTTCTCTGGAGCCTTTTTTCTTACCCCAACACCAACTTCCATTCAAACATTCACGTGACCCCTTCATAATGACCAATCAAAATTTTAGGCGCGAAACCAAGCAATCCAAAACAACTCTGGAGCCTTTTTTTTACATATAAGAGGACAGACTCTAATCTCTCTTTTATATTTTGATAAGCATAACAATGCGCAACCGGTAAAAAGAACTTTCACCTAATTAAATTACTTAAATTACTTCAATTATTTGTCAGGATTTTCTTCATTTCCTTTTATATATATATATATATATATAGATATATTGTATATATATATATGTATATATATATATATATGTTAATAGTATATACTATATATATATTATATATATATTATATTATTATATATATATGTATGTATAATATATGTATGTAGTATGTATATGTATATATATATATATATTATATATATATATATGTATATATATATATGATATATATATTATTGGATATGATATATATATATATATATATATATGTATATATATATATATATATATATATAGTATATATAATATTATATGTAGTAGTATAACTATATATATATAGATATTATATATATATATATTATATTATATATATATATATATATATATATATATATATATTATATATATATCTACACCACACATATAGGCGGCGAGCTGGCAGAATCGTTAGCGCGCCGGGCGAATGCTTAGCGGTATTTCGTCTGTCAAATTCTGCCGAGGTCGACTTTGCCTTTCATCCTTTCGGGGTCGATAAATAAAGAACCAGTTTCGCACTGGGGTCAATGTAATCGACTTAATCCCTTTGTCTCTCCTTGTTTGTCTCTTCTATGTTTAGCCCCTTGTGGGTAGTAAAGAAATATACATATACATATATATATATATATATATATACAAAATGAGAAAATGGAGAAATATACCTAAATCAATCATCAACCATCAGATAATACCCAATCAATACTATATTAAACCATTACACAACAGCAATGATATTATACCTAATATATTACAAATATAACAAGACAAAGAAATAGAAATAGAAAATGCATCGGGAAAAAACTGATTTTTTCGCTTTCCTTTGTTTGATTTTCCGATTCATCGAAAATTTCGGTCTCGTCATTGATACCAAGGTTCTCTATGAAAATTTCTTGTAGTAGATTATTGTCAGCATAGACAGGTAGATTTAAATTATCAAAGGATGCTGTTTCTTCTTCATCAGCCGGCATTTCAATATTTGGATTTGTTCTTTAGAATACGATTAATAACTCCTATTGGCATTTTGAATTTCTTCTTAAGTTCCTCTTGTGTCGCCAACGGATTCTTTTTCTTGTGATTCAACATTTCCAATTTTTGTGAAATCGTATGTTTTTCTTTTGCTCTTTTTGTTGTTTACTTTGGCACACATGGCTGTGATTTATACAAAATTACATTCAAATTTAAAGAAAATTCTGATCTTCTTTCAGTGCAATACCCCGATTTATAGAAAAAAGGCCAGTTTTTAATATTTAATTCGTTTTAAACATAAAAAAAAACAAGCTGTACTTTTTCTGTCAAAATATTTATCTTTACAAATACTTTATCTGCTATTTTTAGGATTACATCCCTAAGATTTTAATTTTTTTTCTCGTACGTTTGTTATCAGCTACATTGAATGCTGGGTTTTCAAGTATTCGTGACTGGCTGCTTTTTACGTAAATTTTGTAAAAATTGGTCTTGGATAGTTAAAATATCTTAATCACATTTTTAAAAACAAATTATAGTCTAGCATGCTTGTTTCTTAATGAATGAGTACCCGTTATTTCGAGAGGATATTACTACTTGCTGACGAAGGTAAGGTTTTTCGCCAGATCCAGAAACCATGATCCAAGTATATCCAAATACCAAAATATAAAACATTGGGCTATATAGGTACGTTAAAAATTCTTTAACCCGTTCGCCCGACTATTGTTGATTTTCTGTCGTATTTTTCAATGCTATTGGTAGTTTAAATGAGGGTTTTATTCTTTCTATCTTTGTCCATCTTTACGTTCTAAGCTCAAATGCATCCCATGTCGACTTTACCTTTCATCCTTTCGGGGTCGATAAAATATGTACCAGTTTCGTCCTAGGAATCAATAAAATCGACTGGCCACCTCCCCCATAATTTCAGGCCTTGTGCCTATAGCAGAAAGGATAGTGTGATTGCTTCTTTTTAATGCTATGTTTGCTAATCTTGGCAGAGATGCCTCCGTCTTTTATGTGCTTAGGTCGATAAAATATGTGGTATGTTGAGGTCAAATCAATCGGATAGACAAGTCTACAATAGAAGTGTGGTACTGTGCCAATAATGTAAGACATCGTTATCATCATCATCATCACTAACATCACCATGCTGCTAAAGAAAATAGCTGTAAGTCATATCATTGGTTTTCATGTAACTTCTATCTGCAGTACTCGGCATAATTTTTATATCAGAGAGAGAGGGGGGAGAGAGAGGAGGGGAAGAGAGGGAGAGAGTCGTACTGACTCATGCTCACAGAACATGTATAGCTGTGTGCTTAAGAAGTTCGCTTCGCAACAATGCAGTTCCGAGTTCTATATCCATTGAGCGACACCCAAAATCGAGTCTTAAATCGACTAAGAGTAAAACTAGGTAGATGTCTGTGCGATTGACGTTTCTTGTCTTTGCGTGCTAGTTTAATCTATTAGTACTGCATGCCATTCAATATAATTAGCTAGATTGTAGACTTAATTTGCCGCCCATTTTAACACCACCATATGGCCCCTTTAAACGAGAGTTTGTTGCTATATCCATCTGGGGTTTCCGGTGTAACGATAACTTCTACTTCACTTCACATCACTCTTCGGGTGCCTGTAAAAAGGCCAAGTTTGCTGTCCTTCCTCCTCTGACTAAGCCATTTTCATGGGACTTTTTTGTTTTCTTTTTGTGGTTTGATTATTTAGAGCAGACGAGGGCAATTTGGTATCTTTTTTCCGAGAAGCAGACCAGATCAAGAAGACCACAATACTAAAAAAAGTGAAGGTAATTTTTCGTTAGGCGTACCATTCAGAAACTTCCGCTGGCCGCAGGTTGCTCATAACTGATTTAGGGCCTCTTAGATCAGTAAGAAAAAGTCAGGAAGTCATCATTAGACTTGAGATCTCTGAATATTTTCTAAGGAGAGGACTCTGCTTCATTTACCTAAGGGCCAGATGGTGTTGTTAAATCAGGAGAGAGATTAAGTCTACCACTAAATGCAACATAGTACAACTTAAGTGGCGTGTATTACATTGGCTAATTTAAGATATCGTGTATACCATGTAGTAAAATACGCTAGATAATAGTTTCTGATTTTGGATGGAAGGCTTTAATCGAATACCATCAGTCCTAGTGCTTGACTGGTACTTTATGTTACCGATCCCGTCTGTCGGCATTCACTATGTGAGTCGCCGTGCGAGCGTTCACGCCACCGACGCAGCCTGCTTTCTTCCGCCGTTGCTGCGGCGTCATCGGTGTCTGCGTTTCTCTCTGCCGAAGCCTCTTCCTACCACACTACTCTCAACTCGGATGAGACTACCTGCCGAACTTAAGTATATTGCTAAGTGGAGGAAAAGAAACCAACTGGGATTCCCTCAGTAATGGCGAATTAACCGGGAGAAGGCAAGTATTATACAACATAGAATATATATTGTATTGTAGTGCATAGTATATATATTTTTAATACGTATAACTAGATCATAAAAAGTACAAAAATGAATAAACAATATATAAGTAAAAAACTACGTACGTTTCATGGCTATAATTAAATACGAATTACAATTAAATTTAGATTTAATCGAAAAACAATTCGATTTGAAATTATTGTCACTCTTCAGGTTAAAAATAACAACAATAATAGTTAAATAAATAAGCAAATAGAATTAAACAATATTTCTTAAAGACATAAAATCATGATTTTTCTTTTAGAAGAAACTCCATTAACTAAATTTGAAACTTAGCACCAGTTGCCTACAATACATTTATTATGTTAAATATTTAAGGTAAAAAAAATAGAGTAAATAGATAGAAAAATGTATTTATCTGTGAAGATATAATTTAGCTTAAAAACATTATAAACTATAGAATATCTTTAACCTAGCTATGCTTTAATATTTAATTACCAAACTATTTTAGAAAACATCACTCTTAATATTTTTAGATTTTAGTTCACATATAATAATTATAAAATAATAAATTTATATAAAAGTACATATCTAAATTCTAGTCAACAATATATAGTAATTAAAAATCCATATTTTTTCAATCAATAAACATATAAATAAATAAATAAATTACTCCATTATTACTTAAATAAATATTAGAAATCTTTCGAAAATATTTATGAAATAAAAAATAAGAAATGAAAAATTCCAAGTAAAAATGTATTACATATCGTTCATAAAATACCTATCATCATCATTTTATTATTATTATTATTATTATTATTATTATTATTATTATTATTATTATTATTATATTATTATTATTATTTTTATTATCATTATTATCATTATTTTATATATCATATATATAATATATATATATATATATATATATATATATATATATATATATATATATATATATATATAATATATGCGTGGCTATACTGTAAGAAGCCTGCTTTCCAACCACATGGTTCCGGTTCACGTGCCACTGCATGGCATCTTGGGCAAGTGTCTCAACTATAGCCTCGGACCGATCAAAGCCTCGTGGGTGGATTTAGTAGACAGATATATGTATATATCTATGTGTGTGTCATTGTGTCTGTTTATCCCCCGTCACCACTTGACAACCCGTGTTGGTGTGTTGATGTCCCCGTAACTTAGCGGTTCAGCAAAATAGACCGATAGAATAAGTACTAGGCTTAAAGAATAAGTTCTGCGGTCGATTTGTTCGTCTAAAACCTCTGAAGGCGGTGCTCCAGCATGGCCGCAGTGAAATGACTTTAGCGGAGTTCATTTTGCTGAAAGGATTCAGCTCAAATCCTCTGAGCTGAAGTTTTCTTTTCTCGCACCAAGCATCGGACTCCTTGAAAAGGGTCGTAGACTCTGGTGTTCCTCGTCTGATGAATTCATATATGTGAGTGTGCATGTGTGTGTATGTATGTATGTATGTATGTATGTATGTATGTATGTATGTATGTATGTATGTATGTATGTAGTATATGTACGTATGTAGTATATGTACGTACCTATGTATGTATGTATGTATGTATGTATGTATGTATGTATGTATGTATGTATGTAGGGAGAGTTTACGAAAAAAACAAAAGACGAAGACAGGTGGTGTACAAAACAAACAGATGTATTAGTATGACGTTCAGGAATAGAAAAGTCTTTTACGTTTCGAGCCTACGCTCTTCTACAGAAAGGGACACAGAAAAAAACAAGGAGAGAAAAAATGTGTGTAGTGGCTAACGATCTATCATGGCGACTGTATGTATGTATGTATGTATGTATGTATGTATGTATGTATGTATGTATGTATGTATGTACGTACGTACGTATGTATTATGTGTGTGTATGTATGTATGTATGTATGTATGTATGTACGTACGTACGTACGAATGTATGTATGTATGTATGTATGAACGTATGTATATGTGTTTGTGTATTGTGTATATGCGTTTGTGTGTGTGTAAAGAAGAGAAAACTGCCGTGTTTCGCGTGTTTATACTAATACACTTGAAAAAATATTTGGAGGTTATGCATTCGCATTCCTTCTTCTCTGAACTGGCTTTCGTTGAAGTACACTATCAATAATATACGACGTTAAGTTAGCATTACCGGCCCCCCCTCACTTCGTATGTTTCTCCTTCTCTTCTCTCCCTCTCTCTCTCAGTTACTTTGAACTCCTACGCACACACGCGCGTGCGCACACACACACATACACACATATCCTCACATTTATACAAAGACTGCATATACACTCAAACATTTATGCGCTCACACGTAAAAAATAAGCACGGCACACATAGGTACACATACATCCATACATTCACACACACATACACATACATCCATATACATACATACACAGATAGACACACAGAAACATACACATGCGCGCACACGCACACATTCATATTCCGTTAGGCGTACATAATTATTTGTGGCTTTACGTAATTGCGTATGTGAATCGAAATAGTTTCTTCCCTCACTGTAAAGGTATACGCGCGCTCGCGCATGCTCACGCTTATATAAAGAGATAGATAGAAAAATGGATAGACAGATAGATAGATAGATAGATAGATAGATAGATAGATAGATAGATAGATAGATAGACAGATAGATAGATAGATAGACAGATAGATAGATAGATAGATAGATAGATTGATTGATAGATAGATTACAGATAGATAGATAAATAAATAGATAGATGGATAGATAGATAGATAGATTTAGATAGATAGATAGATAGATAGATAGATAGATAGATAGATCATTTTCTTTATGGCCACACAGGGCTGCACACAGATGGGACAGTTACAAGGTAGAGCTTTTCTTTGGGGGATAAAAAAAAGGGGTGGCGTAGGTTTTCGATCAAGAGGGATCGTAAAAGGGAAGAAAAAACAAAAACAATAATTAAAAAAATTTTTAAACTAGAATAAAAATAAAAGAATAAAAGGAAAAAAAAGAAAGGGAAAGGAACAAAAGAAAAGAGAAATGAAAAAAGAAGAACAAGGGGAAAAAAAGGGGAAGAGGGGAAAAAAAAAAAGGAACGATCAATAGGGATCGTGTATCACAGTGTTATGATATATGGTGTGAAGGGAAAAGCAAGTAAGGTTTATCCGTGGGAAGAGAAGCCTACGAAAAAGACCACGGTAACCTTGGTCAATATTGTTATATGTTACCACATTTGTTTGCAAGTGGGTAACTCTTTGTTTTCAATTTTTGGGTTCATAGGATTATGCTCAAGGTGGCTTCGTCATTCATACGTGCCATCCTTGCTACATTCACCCATCTTTTTTTAAAACATTCGCTAGACAAAACTTGCCTCTCTACTCTCACTTTCCTTTTCAAGTGGTACTTGAAGAAGTAGATAGATAGATAGATAGATAGATAGATAGATAGATAGATAGATAGATAGATAGACAGATAGATAGATAGAGAGAGAGAGACAGAGACAGACAGACAGATAGATAGATAGATAGATAGATAGATAGATAGATAGATAGATAGATAGATAGATAGATAGACAGATAGATATGCCACAATGTTTTACTTCAGATATTTTTCAAAGCGGACAACAATAGATGAAAGCGCGTCCAATACTCGAGCAAACTAGAAAGAAACAGTTTAATGAGTCTGTATTTAATATTGTTCTTGTAACTGCAGTTGCTGTTTCATCTGCTGTTTTGTATTGTCGAAGCAGTTGTTGAACCTACAACCATTGTTGCGAGTTATTGATGAGCTTCGTGTCTCCTCAGCGCTTGACAACTGATGACGTAAGTGAAACTAAGAGAATAATGCTTAAATAACGTTTGTTCTTTCAGAATTTTTATTGGATATTACCGTTGATAGTTGTTCATTTAGTTAATTAGTTTGCTCGCTAATTATTTACAAAGATCATTGGTCTCGTGAGTGAAATGTTGGTTTCATTCATGACCGGACCGATGAACTAGATGTCACCCGATGCTGTGCTACAAGCGGTCATATATGTATATAAGTACTAGCAGTATCGCCCGGCGTTGCTCGGGTTTGTTTCGACCCTTTAGAATTGGAATTTTTGAAAAGTAAAAGTTTTGCATTATGTAGCTTGTTATTCTCTTTAAGTGAACATTTTTCTGCGACACAGCAGTAAAAAAATCGTAAAAAAATAGGGATTTTCATAGAAAAAAAGCACCTTTTTGATGTAAATAATTTTTGGTGTTAACATGGTCCGATTTGAATTGTTTCTTCTTCAGAAGGAAGAGCAAGCCTTCTTCTAGCATACTCTCAATTTTGGTCAACTTGCGCCGCAGAGTCTCGGAGGAGATAGAGTTAGTTGAAGGCTACCAAACCTGCCACACACACAGACAACTTCAGCTTTATATATAGAGAGATGTATGAGTTTAATTCAATTTTTAGAGAGAGCTCAAGCCGGTCACTAACCCAAGCAACAAGTCTTTTTGAGTTACGAGAGTTCCCGGTGTTTGTAAATTCGTGGTTGAGTTGGTGTGTTCGTTGAATTGTCGATGCATACACCCAGGTGTGTGCATCCTATGGAATAAGAATCTCATACGAAGAATTTTTGGAATGTGCCACTCACAGATTGGATTTGGAGAATCCGCGTCAGTTTCTTTTCCTCTTTTTCTATGAAACCGAATTTTTCTAGGTTTTTGTGCAAACTTGTGGGCCCCATAACCTAATGCGCCTATGATCATAGGTACAAATGGGAATTCATAACCAGGGTACAACATAAGTATTCGCTTTTCCCTAGATTGTACATTCACATCTGTTGGAAAGCTGTCCTCTGCAACAGTACAAAACTTTCGCTCCGTGTCCCACGGAACAAAATCAGGTCTGTTATGTTTGCACCGAAATGATGTTTTTTTCTTTTATTTATTCCTTGTTTTTAAAGGTGTGCATACCTGCTATTTCTGACATGCCTTTGATTATGTGAATCCCTCTTTCTAGTTCTGCTCGCACACACACATTCACGCACACACACATGTATAATTATATATATAGGCGCAGGAGTGGCTGTGTGGTAAGTAGCTTGCTTACCAACCACATGGTTCCGGGTTCAGTCCCACTGCGTGGCACCTTGGGCAAGTGTCTTCTACTATAGCCTCGGGCCGACCAAAGCCTTGTGAGTGGATTTGGTAGACGGAAACTGAAAGAAGCCTGTCGTATATATGTATATATATATATATATGTATGTGTGTGTTTGTCCCCCTAGCATTGCTTGACAACCGATGCTAGTGTGTTTGCGTCCCCGTCACTTAGCGGTTCGGCAAAAGAGACCGACAGAATAAGTACTGGGCTTACAAAGAATAAGTCCCGGAGTCGAGTTGCTCGATTAAAGGCGGTGCTCCAGCATGGCCGCAGTCAAATGACTAAAATAAGTAAAAGAGTATGCGTGTAGGTGTGTGTATATGTGTGTGCGTATGTTTGTGAGTGTATGTGTTTGTGTATCTATGCGTATGTGTGTCTATGCATGTGTATAGGTTGCTAGAATCCCAGCAGAATTAAAGACCTGTGAAAGGACGGATGGACCCACTGTAGCTTCAACGACTAGCTAGCAATAGCACAAGCACTCAGAAATTCCAGGTTGGCGTCCGGCATGATGGAAGACCTCTCAGAGTGAGGCGCCCTTCAGTTTTTGTTAAAACATGTCTCTAAGGTCAGTCTGTTATGCAAGTCACCAGATATGCAGGGAATGGCATTGGACATTTGGGGGATCTTTTGTTTACGCTTGAGAACATGGTGCTCCCACATTCCTGAAATTGTGGTCCATTTTGGCACGCGATGTCTTGCACCGGGTTCTTTATGGGTCGCGTCAATAGTGCAGTGAGGGTCTATGAGGTGTTATGAAAGCCTTAATAGACCTAACATTTTGCACAGTCATTGCTTTGCTAGTGATGGTCACTCTCGTTGGTTTCATCAGTAAATAGTTGTAGTAGATGGTGTAATTATTGTTAACCCCAGATCAACCACGATCGAATGAACCAATGTTTAAAAGCTTTCCACCCATGTCCATCTCACCTCTTTGGGTGTATCTAGGTCTACATTACCTAGTGTGTCCTTTCCTGTTTTAAAATAGAAAAGTGAAATACGATGGAAATTTGGTCGCAATTTTTAACTGGTCTAGCGAACAAGTAGAGAAAGCCTCTACATGTTCGCAATCTCGATTTACCGACATGAAGTAATATGCATATTGGCTTTAACTACCTCAACACAATAATATAAACCAGTAAACAGTAGGTCATTGTATCAAAACTGTAAAACTTCTATAAGTTTCTAACCTTAAGTTTAATATTGGCAAACGCCATACATTTTTTATCAATCTACGTTAGACATTCGGTTTCTCGCCGCTGTGGAAACAATCAAGCAAGTTTATAGAACTAGGCGGTTGCCTGGTTATCTATAAATGATGAACAAAATAAACTGTGTTGTTACCTAATATTTCAGCAAAAAATTTTCAAGATTGTTTAAAAACTGCTTCAATGGGTCACATTATCATTTAGAAAGGTTACTGCGTCTTCGCTGAGAGAATAACTATCTAATGTTGCAATAAGATATGTAGGTATACCAACAAATTGTTCTATATCTGTTTGTCTGTCTGTATGTCTTCCGTTCTCTCTCTCCCTTTCTCTCACATTACCCCTCTCTTTGTTTTTATCTGTGATTTTATCTTTCTACCTCTCATTCTCTATTCCTTACTCTTTATACACATGTATACACATATGTATACACACACACGTATGCACGCACATTTAATTATTAATGCTTTAGTGGGAAACTGAAGCGATGCCAAAACAACCTATCCTATTATATATTCTCTTCTACTTCCAGGTGTCCAATTTATCTATTCCTTTCTAAAATAGATACCAGTGCAACTGGAAAAGCTAGCTCAATAGATTCTCGAACTAACTAAGCGTCAAGACCAGTAAAATCTACTTAGATCTACAAGATGAAAATGGCAAAAATGTTTGGTATCAGTGAGTCGGAAAAAATGTAACTTTACATTTGGTTATCATTCTTTCTTTGGAGAACAAATTGCCTTGTTAAATAAGATGGTGAACTCTTTTTAATTTCAGAAAACTGCCATGGTTGTCTTTGCCTTACGTTCTTCGGGAATCGGTAAAATATATCTAACACGGGTAAATATTATTAAAATATACTATTTAAACCTAAAAGGTATATAAATTAGAGCAGCTTAAGTTAAAGGTATTGTACACACACACTCGCAAACACACACTAGCTCACATCTACGAACACACGCGTGCACACGCACACGCAGACACACGCGCGCGCACACACACACACACACACACACACACACACACACACACACACACATACCAACAGCAAGAGAAGTACAAAAATTTTGAGAAGGACTATGGACAGCAAATACATACCCACGAATGAGGGTGTTTAAAATATAGCCACAAGATCTGTATATTAGGGGGAAGCCATACCAACACAAAAAAATAGCAAAAGCGCTGGAAAATTCGAGATGTTACACGACATGGTAAGATCTTGAATTTCTGGTTAATATATTTTAGATATTTGACTGGCATACATTGAATGCAAATAGAAGGAGTTAATAAGATACTGACGGACATTTTACTGGCTCACTGAGAGAAAAATCCATCTTAATCTCGAAGAAACAGTGATACCTTTACGTTCTGAGTTCAAATTCTGCCGAGGTCGACTTTGCCTTTCATCCTTTCGTGGTCGATTAAATAAGTTCCAGTTGCGTACTGAGTTCGATCTAATCAACTGGCTTCCTCCTTCAAAATGTCGGCACTGTACCTAGAGTAGAAAAGAATATGGGAAGAGAATAAACAACTGGAAAAGCCATTTTTTTCCCCAGAAGAGCAAAGGGCAATATGACTAAAAGCGCAAATTATTTTTCAACAAACACAGTCGAGAGGCGGGTTTCTCTGCCGCCAGTCTTCATCAACCTGGTGCAAACACTACCCAACAAATTGAACCAGATGCAACTCGGTTATGGAACGACAAACAACCAACTCATATATGTGTGTGTACACACACATACATATATATATATATATATATATATATATATATATATATATATATATATATATTATATATATATATATATATATATATATGTACATACATACATGATAAATACAAAGACAACAAAAGGGAAGTATGACATACCTGTATATACATATATATATATATGTAGGTCCCGGGTTTCATTCAAATGAAATCATCAGGAAGCTTGGCGTCAAGAAACTATTCTTGACGCCAAGCTTCCTGATGATTTCATTTGAATGAAACAGTTCTAGTCCTGTAGAAGCTCCTTCTATAAAATAAATTATATATATATATATATATATATATATATTATATATATATATATATATATATTTATATTAATAATTTTAAAAATGTGTAGTAAATAAACATGCGGACATATACTAAATATACAGACGAACGGAAAATACTGAAGGTCACTAAGTTATCGGCCAGAAAGTCGAGCGCAATTTCGGCCATTATCGATAATATTACTTCCACACTGGAGGCACCGGCATAAAACTTGCCGGGAGTGGGACCTAAACATAACAAAACGAGACGGGCTCGAGACGAGACCGTTAGTGGATGGACGCGGGACAAAACATCAAACCGAATAAAGGCTTAGGGCCAGATAAAGACAACAACGAAAATGATAATATACAAAAAATAAAAAAAACGCCCTCGGGCTGCAAGACAAGACAAAAATGGGTAACGCGGAGAAATGAAAGTCGTGACCAGTCACGATTTTCTGCGCTCCTCGCTCTACCCAACCCCTGTCTATAGTCCTTTATATATATACATATATATATAAAATCGCTCGGGAAGGTGAGAAAGTCTTTTTCGTTTCGAGCTTACGTTCTTCAACAGAAAGGAACACGATGAAATAAAGAGAGAGAGAATATAAACACTTTTGGAGCTAGCGATATATTATATATTATATATATATATAGTATATATATATTATATGTATGTATGTATGTATGTATATTGAAAAGAAGAAGAAAAAATTCTTTAACGCATCTTTAATTAGAAGTCACAAATGTTTTCGTACCATCTCCATTTGCAGCACCTGTTTACGCGAATATTCAAAAGAAAAATCACATAATATTTGCGGCTTTATCTGCATATTTGCATTTATATTTTTATACACGTATACTCACACGCACACACTCTCTGTCTGTCTGTCTGTCTCTCTCTCTCTCACACACATTCGCACATATATGCATCCAACTTTTCTTATTTGTGTCGTCCTTACAATCGTTCCTGTTTGACTTGTTTGTGTGGACACGGATATATGCATATGTGTATGCGTATATAGTATGCACTAGCTTAAAAGCCTTCCAATATGGCGGTTTTTAAGCTAGTTCCTGTGCAGGGCTCTTCATTACGCCTTGGGCCCAACAATGATACTTCATGCATCGAGTACATATCAATTTTTTTTCAAACTTCAATATTTTTCAAACCATGAACAATTTTTCAACCAAACAATGATATAATTTGTCGACTTCGAACTTATTGCAAAGCTGCATGATAAACAACACTACCACCACCACCAACGCCACCACATCTGCCATACACACACCATTCAGAGTTCTGACGCCTCCCCCCCACAACATCATCGCCACTGTCTTTCACATTGCTTACTCTCACTTCACCTCTCACTGCCTCGGCTACCACCACCACCCTCATCACCGCCACCTCCGCCTCTATCACAACTACAGCTCATACTATTACTAACATACACACACACACACACACACACACACACACACGCACACACACACACACACACAAATATATATATATATATATATATATATATATATATATATATATATATATATATATATATACACGTAAAAATATAGGGCAGTGGCCTAGCATGTATAAAAAGTCAATAGACAACATATTCTTTTGTGTTTAAATATTCACTGTTTTATATTGAGTATATATATATATGTCGCCATGATAGATTGTTAGCCACTACACACATTTTTTTCTCTCCTTGTTTTTTCTGTGTCCCTTTCTGTAGAAGAGCGTAGGCTCGAAACGTAAAAGACTTTTTCTATTCCTGGGCGTTATACTAATACATCTGTTTGTTTTGTACACCACCTGACTTCGTCTTCTGTTTTTTTCGTAAACTCTCCCTATATATTTATATATATAGTGTGTGTGTGTGGTGTGTGTGTGTGTGTGTTTGTGTGTATTTATACATCTATGCGTGTGTGTGTGTGTGTGTGCGTTCCCACCACCTCTACCACCACAAACCAGTGTTGGTTTGTGTATTTCTCTGTAACTTAGCGTAAGTCAGCTGTTCGGCAAATGTGACCGACAGAGTAAGAATCAGGCTTTAAACAAAGGACAAAAATGACCAACCAGGAAACGCAAAAGGACATTTTATAAGAATTTTAAATCCGAAAATATACCGGAAATGGTTAACACCGCTATTAAAACAATTGCTCCTATAGAGGTTACCTCATAACATGTATGTCTGAAAAAAAAAATAAACATCGAAAAGCGCTTAACACAACATAAAAACTTCCTTCCATAAGGTGCTAGTCCATTAAAATTTTCTTTTTTTTTTTTAGTATAATCAGTATTCAATTTTAGATAATCTTAAATTTGCCAGGTTTGTCAGGCTGCTACGTAAGTTTACACTTATAATAGGTTGATACTGTTTAAATGGAATACCCGTTGGCAGGCTGCGGATGGCGGCGAGCTGGCAGAAACGTTAGCACCTTCGGGCGAAATGCGTAGCCGTATTTCGTCTGCCGTTACGTTCTGGGTTCAAATTCCGCCGAGGTCGACTTTGCCTTTCATCCTTTCGGGGTCAATAAATTAAGTACCAGTTACGCACTGGGGTCGATGTAATCGACTTAATCCGTGTGTCTGTCCTTGTTTGTCCCCTCTGTGTTTGGCCCCTTGTGGGTAGTAAAGAAATATATAATAGGTTGATACTGTCTAAATGGGAATACCCGTTGGCAGGCTGCGGATGGCGGCGAGCTGGCAGAAACGTTAGCACGCCGGGCGAAATGCGTGGCCGTATTTCGTCTGCCGTTACGTTCTGGGTTCAAATTCCGCCGAGGTCGACTTTGCCTTTCATCGTTTCGGGGTCGATAAATTAAGTACCAGTTACGCACTGGGGTCGATGTAATCGACTTAATCCCTGTGTCTGTCCTTGTTTGTCCCCTCTATGTTTAGCCCCTTGTGGGTAATAAAGAAACAGATATTAAATAAATTAACAAATACTTATAGTATGCAGATTAATCGCTCCAGTCTCTGAAGCTACTCTATTTCTTGTGTTAATAAACAAGTTGGCGCCTTGTTTCTTTGGCATTAGTTAAATGAATTACACCCACTGACGAGACCCGAATAAAGGTTGAAAATCGATTAACAGTGCTCAACACTTTTTTCAGTCTACGGGGACGGGGTTAAATTTGACGTTTACATCTACTACATGAGTTTACACGTACACACACACGCATACACTTTGCCAATGATTATCAACAACTAGAATGATTGCTGTAAATTATTTTTAAAATATAATTTAAGCATTTAGAAAATTCGAGCAAATGCGTAAATATCTCATAAAACACGTTATTCACATTTTTATTATGTAAGAACATGACTAATAAGAAAGGTATGCAAGAGATTTTTCTATGTTTATCCTGCATTGTTAAGTTTTGAAACAGTTTTTCAGTGCATATGCTATGTGAGCCAGTTAAAATGAGTGTGAACAAGATTGGTAATCAACAAATCATTTTGCAACATTTAATTACATTTATTGCGTTCTTAGAAATTCACTAAGTCCAGTTTTGCGTCTCTCATTCTTCCGAGTTAAAAAAAAATGGCCTACCAATCAAATACCAGGGTTGAGGCCATCAATCCTTGTTTTCATATTTATGGTAGGTAATTCAAATGAACTGTTATCTGGTCCAAACGATATTGCTTTATTATTATTATTATTATTATTATTATTATTATTATTATTATTATTATTTAAGGCGGTGAGCCGGTAGAATCGTTCGCATGCCGAGCAAAATGCTTAGCGGCATTTTGTCCGTCTTTACGTTCTGAGTTCAAATTCTGTCGAGGTCGACTTTGCCTTGCATCCTTTCGGGGTCGATAAATTAAGTACTAGTTGCGTACTGGGGTCGATGTAATCGGCTAGTCCCCTACCCCAAAATATCAGGCCTTGTGCCTTTTGTAGAAAGAATTATTATTATTATTATTGCTATTAAAGCGGCGAACCGGCAGAATCGCTAGGTGCGTTGCTGTATTTCTTCTGATTCTTTACGTTCAGTCCCTGTTGGAGTTAGCTTTGCTTTTGATCCCTATAGGGTCGATAAAATAAAATATCAACCAAGGACTGGGGTCGATTGCATTGAATGATCGCCTTCACTCGAAACCGCTGGCTCTGTGCCTAAATCAGAAACTCGGTGGTGAGCTGCCAAAATTTGAACTGCCGGTTTGCTGAGCTGCTGAAATTTTAATTATTGGTCCTGCATAAAAAATATCAACAACCCTGAAAAAATGTTGCTTCCCAACCACATGGTTCCGGGTTCAGTCCCACTGCATGGCATCATGGGCAAGTCTTCTACTATATCCACGAGCATACCAAAGCATTGCGAGTGGATTTGGTAGACGGAGACTGAAAAAAAAAGACCGTCGTATATATATTATATATATTATATATATATATATATATATATATATATATATCTGTGTGTGTGTGGATGGTTGTGTGTGTGTGTGTGTGTGTGTGTGTGTGTGTTGTGTGTGTGTGTGAATGCGCGTGGTCTTAGTGGTTAGGGCATTCGGCTCACGATTGTAGGTCGTGAGTTCGATTCCCGGCGACGCGTTGTGTCCTTGAGCAAGACACTTTATTTCACGTTGCTCCAGTCCACTCAGCTGGCAAAAATGAGTTGTACCTGTATTTCAAAGGGCCAGCCTTGTCACACCTTGTGTCACGCTGAATCGCCCTGAGAACTACGTGTCTGTGGATTACTCAGTGGATTTCCGGAGAAAAACGTAATCTTTCAGGATGATAATAAACCAATTCACACAGCTAAAGTTATTACTGAATGGCACGAGGAACTTTCTAGGAACTACAGTCCCCAGATCTCAATATTATTGAACATTTATGGTGCATTTTAGAAAACCAAGTAAGGAGTCGATATCCTCCACCATCATCACTACAAGAACTGGAGACTGTTTTAGCTGAAGAATGGACAAAAATTCCTTTGGAAACAATTCAAACTTTGTACGAGTCCATACCTCTTAGAATTCAAGATGTAATTACTGCCAAAGGCAGTCTACCCCATATTAAAATATATTTGTTTGAAATTTTAAGGTGTTTCAATTATTTTGTCCAACTCCTGTATATATATATTTGTAAGTGTGTGTGTGTGTGTGTGCGTGTGTGTAGATATATACGAGTAAGTGGACAAACGAAAGAAGGGTGCTCAACAAATTTATTGGGAATTACAGGTATGGATCAAAACAGTTTGATTCAAATTCGTTGGTACTCTTGAGTTTCAAGTGTGATGCTAGTCGTTAGCCGTTTTGAATTTGAATGATAGAAGTTGATTATTATAACCGTAAGGTGGGCTGCGATGGTCGAGGAAGGTCACGCGGTGTGGTGATTTGATGTTGGGATATGGATAACAGTTAGCTGGAGAAACCGCATTATGAACAGGAAATTGACCACGTGGAGGACAGGAAATAGACCACGTGGTGGTTTTGGAATCGGTCAGGTTTTTTTTGGAGGGGGAGAGTGGCAAGGGGTGGCATTTGCAAGTATATAGTTCTATATGAGGGTATGTAGACGTGCTCATATGGTTTTGTGTGCATGTGTGTAATTGATGCGATCGTGCACATCTGTACATGGTCGCTCACGCGCACCTCTGCACACACACACACACACACATACACACACTTGGACGAGCGCACACACGCACATACATACACGTGCATTCGCTCACATGGATACACATACATGGGTGCACACACGCACGCACATGCATATTTATTCATGCGTACATATGTATATTCGCATGAATGCCAGTGTATGCGTACACATGTGCATTCGTGCGCGCATGCGTGAGTTTACACGTGCAAAACAAGCGTTTGATCACCGCTACGAACCAACCCCAGAAACAGGACCACCAATTACCAATCCCCAATGTTTACCAACCCCCAACGCATGCCAATCCCCTATGCTTACGAATTCCCAGCACTTACCAATCCCCAACGCTTGTTTTGCGCTAGTATACTCACGCACGCGCGCTCGAATTCACATGTTCATGCGCATGCGCGTGCGTGCGCACACTGGTATGAATGCGTACATGCATGCGAATATGCATATATACATATGAATGAATTCGCATAAGTGTGTACGTGCATGCGTGTATGTGTGTTCACGTGTGCGTATGCACGCGTATGTGTGTTTGTGTGCGCACGTGCGCATTCGTCCAAGTGTGTGTGTGTGTGTGTGTGTGTGTGTGTGTGTGTGCAGACGAGCGCGTGCGCGCCCATGTACGGTCGCACGGTCGCATCAATACATACATGCACACAAAACCTTATGAGCGTGTCTGCGCACCTGCAGATAGAACTACATATCTGCACATGCTGCCCTTTTTTACTTCTCCCGCCCCCCAACAACCTGGCCGATTTCCAAAACCACTGCGACGTCTATTTCATGTCCTACATGTGGTCAGTTTCCTGTTCACCATGTGGTATTTTCCAACTGTTACCCATACAACAACAGCCAACCATGACACCACGTGACCTTGCTCGACCAATCGCAGCCCACCTTACGGTCATAACGATCAACTTCTGTCATTCACGCTTGAAACTCAAGAGTACCAACGAATTTGAATCAAACTGCTTTGATCCACCACACACACACACACACACACACACACACACACACACACATATATATATATATATATATATATATAGAGAGAGAGAGAGAGAGAGAGCGAGAATCATTTATATCATACTTACATATGTCCACTAGTGAGTATTTCCTCACACTTTCACTTGAAAACATTAAAGGCCCAAACGAATTGTCCCTGCAGACTGGCGGGTTTATATTAAGTAATGTCAAATAAGTACTTTGTTTGAACATATTCTCCCGAGATAAAACACCTAAAATAATTTTTTAAAATCAGTCGCATTAACATCGTTCGAAAACTTCTACAAACTAAAAAATTATTGCTTTACTCACGCCTTTACTAACATTGTTTGTAATTTTCCCAACAAAGATACTTCTTTTTTCCTTCCTAACACGCAAATTGTAGACTAGACTGAATGAATGTTCAATCAAGATACCTCGCTTGCATTTTCTTAAATAATACAGCCAAAATAGCTGGCGGCCATATTTCTTACAGGAGAAAATTTATGGTAGAAACGCATTAAAAATTTACGCCACATCGAAAATAATGTAGCAAATTTTCCCATGACGACAATGTTTACTGCAAAAATGCAACATGGAAGTTCTAGTTTAAAAGAAAATTAACAACCGGGTTGCGCGAACCGGTATGAACCGGATCCAGCTCCGGCGTACCTGCCGTACAATAATACGATGAAGGTGAGTGCTATTCTAATGGAAATTACTTCAATATGAGGGAGAGGCACAGTTCAATGGCATCACCATCGTCCAAACTAAAACTTTCAAGGATATACAACCTTAAGTGTTGAAGTATGGCGATTGAAGAAAATATAGAACTGTAGAATACCTGTCCTATTACCTCTACTATACCCAGTGAACAAAAGCCACATTTTGGCAGGGTTATCCCCTAGCAAGAGGTGATAACCCTGATAGTATGCGCCTCATCCGTGTTACACCTTGATTGCATATTTACCGATATTACTAATAGTAGAAACGTTAGCACGCTGGGCGAAATGCTTATTGGTATTTCGTCTGCCGCTACGTTCTGAGTTCAAATTCCGCCGAGGTCGACTTTGCCTTTCATCCTTTCGGGGTCGATAAATTAAGTACCAGTTACGCACTGGGGTCGATATAATCGACTTAATCCGTTTTTCTGTCCTTGTTTGCCCTCTCTGTGTTTAGCCCCTTGTGGGTAGTAAAGAAATAGGTATTTCGTCTGTCTCTACGTTCTGAGTTCAAATTCCGCCGAGGTCGACTTTGTCTTTCATTCTTTCGGAGTCGATAAATTAAGTACCAGATACGCACTGGCGACAGAATAGGGTATTCTTTTCTACTTTAAGCACAAGACCCGAAATTTTGGGGAAGGGAACCAGTCGATTAAATCGACCCCAGTACGCAACTGGCGTTTTATTTGTCGACCCCGAAAGGATGAAAGGCAAAGTTGACCTTGGCAGAATATGAATAGAAAGATATTGAGCAATGACCGACTGTAAGGCATATAGGTACATCTCAATCACCGGCTGTTTCTATAATTTTCAAATCGATACCTTTATTATTAGCTACCCTCCCTCAATGTTCCATCAATAAAGGAAAATTGTTTATTATAACTATGCATACATATTTGATACAGTTCTCATAATGAAACATATATAGGCCAAATGACATCTGTTCAATGTCAGATTTTTGTATAACAAAATTATCATTGTCCCCAAATTGTTCAGTGGGCGTTCAATAATTTTTTAAACATGTGTTCGATGAAAATTGATCGTAAGTAATAGCATTATACGTTAGTGAAATGGTTACTTCTGGTCACTGGAGCATATGCTAAGTCACTTCTGGGGTATTGCTGCACAAACTTCTAGAACAAAACGTCTGTAGTACATATGGGGTTTTTACATGTATAGTTTATTAAATTTTAGGAAAATAAAAATAAGAAAAAAGTGGAAATTTTACCGGTAAGTGTGTTACAGTATAAGGCACAAAAAGAAAATAACTCTCCCCAGACACAACAAAATAATGCAGTTTTATCTTCTAAGCTCTGGTAACCTGAACATTTACATAGTTCTGTGCATTACGTTCCAGTTTTACTACGGCATGATGCTTGTGAAGGTAGCAGCACTTTCAAATTTGACACGTCTCTAATAACTTTTTTATGTAGCTGAAGTTGGTTAGTTTCAAAAGGTCTTCTGGGTGCAGGGGTGGACAGTAGAAAGCTACATCAGTCAATTTGAAGAACTTTGATGTCATCAACTTCCTACAACTTCCATTCTATTTTACCTGGGCAAGAAACTCAAACTGATTAGCTTTGAAACAATAAAATGCTAAATCTCGTCTATTAAAAAGAAAGGCAATTGGATATACACCAGAAAATAGTTTCCTCAAGAAAAACCGTTAAAATTGCAAGAGAGTGGAATTATCTTTAAGTTTTTGCTTTAGGTTTTATCGGGTTGTTTTAATTTTTATTTTACTTTGTAATTTCACCATTCTTACTTCACACGCACGCACGCACACACGCACGCACGCACGCACGCATGCACACGCACACACACATATTTGCATAAAAGTTCATGCTTCAGTTTAAGTGACGGGAAGTGGTCATGCATTGTTGATTCCCGGTCCAGCTAAGCGTAATAGGGGTCAAAAGTGTTACACATGTTATGGTAAACCAAACCATGATTATGATATTTTGATACGCAAACGCACACGCACATATCAAAACAGAATGACCATTTTACGCCTATAAATTGCATTTTGGGACTCAACGGAACCTGAACCTTTTCTCTATTTGCTTATTATTTTTCCAGTTTGAGCTGGCAGAAACGTTAGCACGCCGGGCGAAATGCGCAGCCGTATTTCGTCTGCCGTTACGTTCTGAGTTCAAATTCCGCCAAGGTCGACTTTGTTTTTCATCCTTTCGTGGTCAAATATTTCTGTTGAAAACTATGCGTATCGATAAAATTGTCATATTGAGCTATAAAAAAAGAAAAATTTTCTCGTGTTTTTTCCTTTTTTTTTTTCTTTCAAATTTTGGGACTGGTATACAGAGGTTATACATTCAGCTAACAGCGGCATCTTTATAAGAGTACGGTAACTCAACAGAGTAATCTGAAATATAGATTAATGTATAATATAGGAGCACTCTGTCGGTTACGATGACGAGGTCCCAGCTGATACGATCAACGGAACAGCCTGCTCATTTATTAAAGTGCAAGTGGCTGAGCACTCCACAGACGCCTGTACCCTTAACGTAGTTCTCTGGGAGATTCAGCGTGACACAGGGTGTGACAAGGCCGGCCCTTTGAAATACAGGTACTACTCATTTTTGCCAGCTGATTGGACTGGAACAACGTGAAATAAAGTGTCTTTCTCTGTTCTCGTTTAAGGAACAGATTGGGTTTATTTATATTTGTGAAGAAAAAAAGATACCCTCCCCCCTACCCCTAACCCTAACCCTAACCCTAACCCTAACTAACCCTAACTAACCCTAACTCTAACCCTAACCCTAAAATAGATTGAAATGCAATAGATCGATACTAGGGTCATAATTATGGGTGACAATTTCATATGACACCGCTAGAAAAAAACTGCCGTTCAAACCGAAAAGATCCTTATTTAATACTAAAGAAACTACCGGTAAGTCTTATTAAGTACTGAATAAAAAAAAAAAGTACGTTATTGACAAAGAAAAAAAAATGTGAATCCCTTTTAGTATGAACCTTGTGCGTTGTGAATCACTGCTGTAAAGATTGGACAGAACTATCATAGAATGAACATTCATCAAATTTCCAAGCT
>NW_021832552.1:50000-52500 GCF_006345805.1 Octopus sinensis | reverse complement strand
ATTTCTCCTTCGCGTTACCCACTATTGTCTGTCTTGCAGCCATATGACTTTTTTTGTATATGTATTATTATTATTATTGCTATTATTATTATTATTATTATTATTATTATTATTATTATTATTATTATTATTGCCTTTGCACAGCTTCTAACGCTGGACATGTATTACAGTTTCAGCTGTTCCCCACCAGTGAATAAGGTAACACCTCTTATTTTTCGAGCACCTTCCGGAGTATTCGAGCTGTTCCAAGCAGTGCTGTTTTCTGCAAGTGCTCCACCCTTATTGCAGCCCCTATTTGTTCCACGTACTTCTCGAGATTTTTTCTCACTGTTCCCAGGGCTCCGACAGTTATTGGTACTACCACTACATTCTTCATCGACTACAAATGCTTAACTTCCCAAGCTAACGTGTCATATCTCTCGACTTTTCTTTCTTCCTTATCGCATACCTTGTTGTCGGCTGGGCATGCTATATCTATGATCCAGCATGGTTTGTTTTCTTTCTTAATTGAGACTATGTCTGGCTTCCTATTCTCAATCTCATGGTCGCACTGAATCATAAAATTCCATAGGATCTTTGCATTTCTATTTTCGACGACGCCTTCAGGTTTGTGGTCGTACCAATTTTTTGCTCTGTCAAGTCCATACTTGTTGCAAAGTGATCAATGGACAAGCCTGACTATATTGTCGTGGCGTCTCTTATATTCCTTCTGGGCTAGTGGCGTACATTGGCTGGTAATATGCCATACGGTTTCACCGTTTTGTCCACAGATTCTGCACTTATCACTTTCTGCTGTGTTGTCTATTCTGTATTTTATGTAGTTTGTTCTTAGTGCTTGCTCTTGGGCAGCACAGATTAGGGCCTCCGTTTCCGGTTTTAAATCATTTTAGTCATCCACTGCTACCTTTTTTTCTCTGTCTGTCTTATGACTTCTACCATATTGTGGGTTCTTACTTTTCTTTGTCATCGGGGTTATCCTTCCGACGGATTTCATTATAGAGTGTCCTAGCTACAGTATCTATATGTATGTATGTATGTATGTATGTATGTATGTATGTATGTATGTATGTATGTATGTATGCGTGAGGGACAGACAAATAGATAGATAGATAGATAGATAGATAGATAGATAGATAGATAGATAGATAGATAGATGGATAAATAGATAGATAGATAGCTAGATGGATGGATAGATAGATAGATGGATAAATAGATGGATAGATGGATGGATGGATAGATAGATAGATGGATGGATGGATAGATAGATGGATGGATGGATAGATAGATAGATAGATAGATAGATAGATAGATAGATAGATGGATGGATAGATAGATAGATAGATAGATAGATAGATATAGATAGATAGATGGATGGATGGATGGATAGATAGATAGATAGATAGATAGATAGATAGATAGATAGATAGATAGATAGATAGATAGATAGATATAGATAGATAGATAGATAGATAGATAGATAGATAGATAGATAGATAGATAGATATAGATAGATAGATAGATAGATAGATAGATAGATAGATAGATAGATAGATAGATAGATAGATAGATGGATGGATGGATAGATAGATAGATAGATAGATAGATAGATAGATAGATAGATAGATAGATAGATAGATAGATAGATATAGATAGATAAATAGATAGATAGATAGATAGATAGATAAATGTATGCCTGTATGAAGTGATTTTGTTTTCTTAATTGCATATTCTTCTTTTCCCAGTCAGTTTGATTTTACGTATTAAGTATTTTGCTTTGACCAATTCTTATCCTCATATAACTGACCTTCAGCTTTTAGAACTTTGGAAGTCTGACTCTATTGTTGCTCTCGTATTCATTTCCTCTTTGTTTTCCTGTCTCCCCCCCCCCATTCTCTTCTGCTGCCTGCTTTATTTATCCTCATTAATAATATTAAAATTAGTTATTATTAATATCTGTTTTCGTTAATAATAGCGACGTGGGGCGGACGCTTGACGACTTCGTTCGTCCGTTATGCCTTCATTCATTGAATCAGAGTTCGTTTATTATATCAACCTGAAATAGAAATCTACGTACTATTGGGAAATAAACGAATGTAATAATTTTTACACCAATTCTTACACACACAAACATGCACACACAAACACAAATACAAATACATATATTTACACATATATTTTTGCGTGCGCGCGTATGTATATTTGTGTGTGTGTGTGTGTGTGTGTATAGATCTAATATTGTATGTGTATATTTTATTAATTTGCCTGTATGGCTGATAATTCGCTTACCACTCGTGAATGTATTTTAATTAGAAATAAAATACCTTAGTTAGAATAATGAACAATGT
The DNA here is from genome assembly GCF_006345805.1 of Octopus sinensis. Taxonomy (NCBI): domain Eukaryota; kingdom Metazoa; phylum Mollusca; class Cephalopoda; order Octopoda; family Octopodidae; genus Octopus; species Octopus sinensis. The sequence continues at coordinate 50,155 of NW_021832552.1, read as the reverse complement.
GTCCCCACTATACGAACCCTATGAAATAAAAATAATAAAACATATACAGAACTTCATGCACCGCATGCAGTTCTCTGGATATGATCAGAAAGATAGGGTTCGAGTATACAGGGGTGCTAGAAAGAAGTTAGACAACATTATACGTAATGATCCCA